>NW_020525977.1:0-86931 GCF_003368295.1 Carassius auratus | reverse complement strand
CAATCCTCATGCTTAAAACTATTCTATTTAAATGATTGTTATTATAAAACATTAGAGTTTATGTTCAGATTAGAGCTGCGCCATGTCCATTAAATCTTTGATATGATTGGTGATTGGTATGATCACACAGAGCATTCAGAACTGTGTTTGATTCAAAGAGAGCAAATGTCATGTACTGTATACATATGAAACAGCTTCACAAACAAGCCTGTTTCTTCTATTGGATTCAAATTAATAAATTGTGAATTTTTTTCTCGCAATACCAGAATTTTCTTCGCAATTCTGAGAAAAAAAGAAGTAGACTAAACTCACAATTCCAAGTTTATTCTCCCAAATTCTGATAATACTCAACAATTCTTTTCTTGGTTTCTTCTGGCATGGGAATAAAAAAAAGGTAATTTTGACTTTTTAATCTCACAATTCCTCATTTTTTTTTCTCACAATTGGGAGAGCTTATAATTCACAATTCAATTTTAAATTTTAGAATTGCGAGTTTTATTTCACAGTTACTGAGCTTAAATCTCACAATTCCGACTTTATACTCATAATTGCAAAAAAAAGTTATGCATTGTGTGATAAAAAAAGTCACAATATAACTTTTTCGTTATTAATTTTTTTATCCCATGCAGAAAATACGGTTACTTAATACTTTTCAACACCAATTATTGTTACAAAATTCAACTTCTCTCTAGGGAAAAAAAAGTTTAGTATAGATATAAAAATGTCTACGGTAGCAATCAAATTTGAGTAAATCCGTAAATCGAATAAAATTACTTGATGCTTTAAGTAAAGATTGTTTCACCAGTAGGTGACAACAAGTGACTGTTAAATTTTGTACATTTTTTGTAATTTTTGAATCATGCATTCAAAAGATTCGGTACAAAAACATTGATCTACAGTAATGAAACAAATGAAGTCATTGCATTATTTCACTCAATTAATTTTTTTTTCCAAATTAATTAAATATTTTTAAATAGACTGCGGAAATTAACCTAGCTAACAGGGAACGTTGTCAGAATGTTCTGGCAACTTATTAAACAAACGTTTTTTTCCAATAACATAATATTCCAATAAAGTTTATCTGCTCATTAACAATAACAAACACTGGTGATATTGCTTAAATGCTTAGTAAATAATAAACAAATAATAATAAAATAAATCAAAATCTAGTTAAGATTTGCAAACACTGTGTTTATGATCAAAAAACAAATTGATTATTAAATCTAACATCACATTCGAATCATGTTTTAATTTGAATGAATCAAACCTCTTGTCAATAAGTTGAAAATATTTAGATATTTATGACTAAGTGGCCCAACATTAAAGGTCCCGTTTTTGGGCCTTTTTTGAAACTTTGATTTCTTTTTACAGTGTGCAATAATAACGTGTTCATGTTTCACGTGTAAAAAAGTATTTTTTCACACATTCACCTATCTGTATATCCGCTGTTTTCACTGTTCATAAAAACGTGCTGAATGACTTCCTTGTTCTATAAAGCCCTCCTAGATATACGAACGAGTTCTGATTGTGCCAGCGGTTCCTGTGTTGTGATTCGACAGCAGCTGAGCGCGCGCTGCCCTCCTGGAGCGTTTATTGGGCTAGTTTTGAGAAAGCAAGTCGCAGGATTAGTTTTTTGAAACCTGGCAATCCCTGATCTGAACCATAGACAGTAAAGAACGAACATGCTGGAGATTTACTTCTAATCACAGGAGCATTTTTACTGACGAGATGCGCATGAAAATCGCATTTGATTTTTTTGCACAGCCCTACCATCTAGTTAACACAGCTAAACAGCGTTGACCTTGGTGTAATAAGTTACAAGAAACTTAAACGCACCAACTTAATAATAAAATACTCTACCGGTTGTTGGTCCATAAACAACGCCTTCTCCAGACAAAGAGGGAACTGCTCCACCAAAATGTTGCTGCACATAGTTTTACATGTGGATTATAATTTTCAGGAACCGAGTTAAACATAAATTGTAACCATTGATATCTAAGTACAGCGTCCCTGGGAAGCCCAAACAAAGGTGATTTCGACGACATGGCGACAAACGCAACTCTTCCTCTTCTCCGTCAGAGCGCAACAATACCAAGCCCCCTTTTTTGTGTATTCATGTGGGTGAGAGGTTTGTCAAAAATGGTTCTAGTGACGTCATTAATGAAGGAAGTAGAGGGATGTAGTCCAAACTGGTCGTTCATTGTTGGTCGAATTCTGTTGAAATAAAATATCTCACTTGGCATTGAACTTTGCGCTTTAGTATTTTACAGATATTATTTATATTCTAACAACAACATTACACACTAACTGAAGTTTGAAACATGGGATCACGAAGAACAGGACCTTTAAATATTGCTAGTCAGTTTACTCATAAACAAAAACTAATTAGGCAAATGTCTTTATTTGGGGGGAAATATCCCAAGATATTCTACAAATATCTTGCACGTTTTTGTTTTTGATTATATTATATGTAAAAACATTTTTGTCCATGTTTGTTCTATTCCACACAGTTTCCTTTAAATGCAGTGCAAAATCCATGCAGGAAAAGTGTGCAGATTCCACAAGTCTCCAAATGGCTTGGAAATAGAAAAAAGGTAACCAGTTAGGTTTTCAGTTACAGGTTTTCAATAAGCAAACTGGAAAAGGGCTTTTTTTTTTTTCAAAATCAATAAGAGATTGTTAGATTTTTTGCAATGACGTTATAAGAAGCTAATTTTGGTTTTGTTTGCGCAATAATTAATGGGAAAATAATGTGCACACCTATGTTGGATAAGTCCCTAAAATCCTTAAATGTCTTTATTAGACACTTTCACACCAAAGTGTCTCATAAAGTGTGCACAAATCACACTAATGGCAATTATCAGGATGGGTGGCTGAGAAGGCACACAAATGCAGAAAAAAGTCACAGCAATTGGAAATACTGTAACACTTTGAGGCAAGTTGAATTTCAACTCATCTCTTGCAATTTTGAGAAACAAGTCAGAATTGTGAGATATAAACTTAGAATTCTTATATATATAATATATAATTATTATTTTTCTTTTCATGGCAGAGCTGCCTTCCATAGGTTCTTAAGAAACACACAGACAGAGAGAGAGAGTATGTGTAATACTCAGTGAGAAGCCATGACAAATGTGCTTTTTCCATCACTCATCCTAACAGAGCACAGCAGACTTCTTTACACTCCGACAACAAATAGAGATATTAGGGATATTGGAACAGACAAGCCCCTTTAAGCTACATGGCACAATTTGCTCTGAGTTAATAGTCTCCTCTCTGGGAGATTTGATAAGCATGGAGAGCCGTGTATCACATCCCCATCCAAATAGTTCCACAGCACTGTCACAACTGATAACATCAAGGTAGGGAAGAGAGGGCCAGTGTGTGTTAATGTGTGTGTGTCGTCCTGATCTCTGCCACCACAGACAATCAGTTGTTTATGAAGCATCAGATGGCTTCATGTTCTCCAAATGCATGCATTGCTTGTGACAGCGCTGTCAGTGATACAATAGGGAATTCTGGTAAATTAGCACGTTGCATATCCGGATTTTAGGTTTTAATTGTAAGTGATTTTTAAAATGAAGAATTTAAAATGAATTATATAAAGTACTTCTAGAGTTGCGTGATTCTTTCACGATTCTGAAACATGTCATCTAATCAAAATAAATCAAACTAATGGGGAACATCTCACCCAATACCCAACAGAATTTTTAAAGCACACGTGTGTTGCGGACAGACAGACAGGTGTATGAATGCGTCTAGACTCAAAACACAGATCACAGGCCCGCAGACATCGATGTCCTGGTGGCTTTCTCGTTCCATGACTCGTCGCTTTGAGACAAGACATGTCAAATCACAGTCTCACCATCACAAGTGCTTGTAGCGTATGTCCATCACAGTGGATGTGGGGTCAAACAGGAAAGGAGCTGGCACCACCGACTAAAAACCAGTGCACAAGGCAGTCTTGGGAATAAAGTGAACTTTGGACAGGCTAGACAAGCCAATCAGGGGCCACACGACCCTAATGGGCTCCTGTTCCCACAGTCGCCATGACAACACCGAGGCTGACACATTTACAATGACATGATGCTTCAGTTCGGTCTTCTCTGACAGAAAGGAAGTGACAGAGAGGAAGAGACTCGTTGTTCCATCTCTCTTGCTTATCAGGGGAGCTAGTTGCAGCAGTGTCGTGTTTAACACAACTAAATCACCCAATCGAGCCAATCATCAAAGTCTAAAATATTCTGGAGCAAGAGGAAATGACATCATGTCAACATAAGAACGTGCACAGATCCACTGTCAACTTCATCTTGAGCTGTGGCCAAATCAAAGGCAGACGACAGGGAAAAACACTTGTGAGCGCCTTCCCAAAGCATGCACAACCCCTGCTGTAATATTACAAAATATTAGCAATATATTTTGCAAAACATTTTATTTTGTTGGGATATTCAGTGTTTGCTGGTTAGAAGCAGCGCTCCCCACTGGTGAATCTTTAGTGCCATGGGAAAAGCCATGGGAAGATTTTTTATTGTGATGTAGGCCTAATAGAAGACTGTGTACCAAGAAAAAAAAAAAAGCGCAAGAAACATATATATGTTGAGTTGTCCTACCTGGCTGCATGTGTAGGCTAAATATCATAAAACGCGAAGACAGTTTCCAAACAAATGATTTGGTTCTTTTAAGTGAATCAATATACAGTAAATGACTCAACTATTCAAGAACAAATGACTTATATGAGCCAAGTCTTTTTAGTGAATCAACATACAGCGCAGCCAAATAACTCAATATATGACTCTAATAAACTGGTTCTTTTTACTGAATTAAAAACATACAACACGAACAGTGTAGTTCAATTTGCGAAATGACTGACATTTGTATGCCGATTCTAGCCTATTTAATGTATCAAAAACATAAAGCATGAACAGTGTAATCTGATTCTGAAACAAATGACTCTTATTAACCGATTTTATATATATATATATTCTGTAGCTGGAATCCCGCAACATTAATTATTCAAAATTTGTTTTTGTTATTATTTAAAAAAAATCAAGCATATTATACAAACATCATGACATAAGCTAAAGAAATGTCTCAGAGGTATATTCAAAGAAAAAAGAAAAATTACAGAAAAAATGGTCTTAATTGTCTAGTTCATAGACTATTGCTCTCGAGTTTTTACCATTAAAAGCAAAAAATGTAATGTCAATTTTAAATTATTCAAGAATTTTTATTCAATTATATTATTATTTAATTTTTATTCAATAACTACATACATATGATACAAAACAAGTTTAGTAGCTAAATAAAAATAAAAAAAATACATAAGTATAGTACTACATTATCAGCTTCCAAAAATTGGAGACCGGTTTTGGAGAGGATTTCTTTAATGAACTGAATCGATCAGACCTTTTATTGAATTGAACAACGTCTGACTCCTTGAACTGAACATTATGGACACCATGTAATAACACATATTTTTGTGTCAGTAATGTAGACCTACTGTTAGAGAATATTCAAGCTCTACTGTACGTCCAACTCACCTTCAGTAAAATAAAAACACATAAACAGAGTAGAGTTACATAAACAGATGTAAGAGAGTTAAGAACATAGACAGAAAAGGACATGAAGAGCGAGCGTTTGAGGGCAAATAACACCACCATCACCACGGTCCTCCTCCATTCTTCACTTATCCATGGAAAGATTGAAGTAAAGTCACTGGCCACTGAAGAAGATAAATCAGTTGTGGCACTTCTGGATGAAACGTTTTGCATTTAATTAGCGTGAGACGCGCTGAAGAATGTTGAATTATCTGAAGACACCACAGCGTAGAGCAGCAGTCAGGTTGTCTGTTAAGATGCTCCGTGTTCACTTATCAGGATGCACTGTCCATTTATTCTGTGTGTTCACTTAATTTCGCTCAATGGCCTCTTGTACGGCGCCGGACATCTGATAGCTAATTATTTGGCAGCTAGCCGAAGCTGCCGGATCTCAGCAAAAGCCTTTATTCTGCTAACAAAATCCACTTTACATCCTAAATGTCTGATAGTGTAGCTGAACCAGTTCAGCAGTTCTGATTAGCATAGGCCTGTCAGTCTGGTAGACAAGGCAATGAGTTAGACAATGAGAAATCTCTTACCTTGTTGTGGGGAGATCGAAAATATCTCTCAAAACCACCCTGGAACAATATTTGGCATAGAGGATGGATCATTACATGACCCCTCCGGCCTGCGAACAGGGAACAGTATTGACTTTGCGAGTCCCAATGGCTGCTTGCTCTTCTTTGCTGTATAAGAACTATAGAGTTGGATAATAGGGGATCTGAAGCTTCCTGTAAAGGAGGTTTATTGATCGCTACAGCGGTCAGACCCCTATTTGTCCAGCTGGTATTAAACGCTCCCACCTCTCTATATTTAAAGGTTGATAAAAAATACATGGACTGTGGCAGTAATGGTTTATATAACAGAACTCAGACGATTAGGCCATCCTTTTAATGTGTGTGTACACAGAACGTCAGTGTATTTCCCTTCAGACGTATCCTTTGCCCTGTTCATAAAGACAGATGTGGTAGGACAGCAATAGGTGGAAATGATTTGGGAACGATTGAGGAAGTGACTCACTGTTCACTACTTACTGGTGCAACCAAAAGAATGGCTACATCTGAATTACTTCCTATTTCCTCATATGTGGCTTTTTGAAGAATCAGTAGTTTCAGTATGGCACTTGCTCTTTGTGAAATTTACTAACAATTTCTGAGCGTGAATTTTTCTAAGTAAATTCTATACCATTTTTAGTGTACATTACTCCACTAATACAGTTCAATTATTGTGTATAAGAAGGAGTGATTGGAATGTACACTCATTGTATGTAAACTCATTCCTGAAGTGCATTATGGGATTAAATGAGTGCACTTGATAATTTCCACTATGGTTTCAAACAGCACTTCAAATGGCTGGCCCCTCAAAGTGCAGTACAGGCAACCAGATCAGACCAGATTTTGCGGTTTTGTATGAATTTGCATGATTGGATTCATAAAGAAACTTATGATTTTTAGAAGAAGCGAAGTTCAAAGGTCCACAACAGATCATACGAAAACATACACATTAGATTTAATGAATTCATATAATTATTCACAAGTTGGCCAAAATGTACATTAGTAAAGCATGTTGCAAAAAGGGGGCGATTCAATGAATGAATCAGTGATCAGTGAATCATCTTTTAAGTGAATCAGAACATAAGTCACTGATGAAAACCTCTACCCCTTTTGATCTGGGTGATGACTCTGCTCAGCTAAACCTTTCAAATGAACAATAAAATCTGATAACAGTATTATTCGCTATATATATCACTATATATTACTTGTCTTCTTAATCAACCATACATGTATGGCATGGACTACACACATTTAGCCTTTTTGACACTTTCACGTGAGTCTGTATGGAGAAGTGCATGTTTTTTTTAAGCTAAGGCTCTCAGCCAGGTCAATAGGAAACAAATTGTGTTTATCTTGCCCTGTGAGAGCTCTCTCTATCTCTCTCTGTGATTTAATCTGAACTGTAGATGCAAACACACACACTTATTTGGGATAGCTTTCATGTCTTTAGCTCTTTCTTGGTCTCTTGCTGTGTATCTCACTCTCTCTCTCTGTGTTTCATGAGCAGAACTGCATTGAGGGGGTCAATTGCTCTAAAGCCAATTTGTTAGCAGTGGATGCCTGACTGTGCTGCCCCTCACTACATCACAGCTGTTGACACAGACCACACACACTAGTCTGAAAGTCACGTATATTGTACACACTCACGAAGCCTGAAATTCACAAGCTCCCAGTCATGAAACAGTCCTGATACCTGCTTACTTTACAACACAAAGAATGAACAAAATGATACAATATTAACTTATGTTCAAATGTATATTTTTTTGGGCTGTCAAGTGCCCAAATGTACAACAAATATTTTTTGTTTTACTGCACAAATGCAAAATAATAACGGCATAAGAACAAAGAAAGCAAGAAAGAAAGAAAGCTGAATTCCCCAAAATATCAATCTTCATCTGATTTCATGTTGACAGTTTCACCTGAAGTTTGACTTATAAAATAAAGACTAAATACTTCAACTATAAAAAAGTGTACAAGATTTATTATGTAAGATCTAAATTTATTATCTCTCATTTATTTAAAAATTACTATCTTTCTACAATCTTTTGTAGAATTAATTTGAAAATACACACTATCTATGAACTGGAAAAAAGAATGTTGAATATTCCGTCCATTCAGACGGTTTTCAGTTACAGAAACTACATTAAGTCTGTTTGCTATCATGATCAGGGTTATTGTATTTAACAATCCAAAACTAATAAAAAACACTTTTGTTACTAGAAATAAAATGTTAACTGAAAAAAGTTAAACAAAATAAATAATAATAAAATAAAAAATATTTTATTGTAGCTAAGGTTGCCAAAAAAAAATCTTATTTTCATTTAGTTTAACTTAACAAAAATTATTTAATAAATAAATAAATAAATAAATACATAAATAAAATAAAAGGCTTAGTAATCAAAATGGCAAAACACAAAAAAACTTTAAAATGAAAATAAATAAATCAATAAATAAATAAACTATTCTAAAGATGGCCACACTTAAATTTAAGGCAGCTGAAACACTTTCTTTTCAAAGTTGAAACAACATTTTTTTTTTTTTTAAATAGCGCCAATCTCTAGATACGTTTCAGGTTCCTCCTTTAATGTAAATGTGATTTTTCGCCCCTTTTTAAAGTCAGCCAATTGGAAATGATAATTTAATTCAGTCATTCATAAAGTACAGCACATGCACCTCTCATGATCTGAGTAATCATTCATCATTGCAGTATGATGTCAGGGGTGTTGCCCTCTTCAGTTTTCCAGTGGGACATCTGCTCTCAGGTGAAGAAGAACGGTTCTTGAGACAAGGTGGAGATGAAGACAAACTCAAAATGTAATTTCTGTGATTCTGTTGCATATTACTATTAATAGAGCAGCAGACTTGAGACAGGACACAGACAGATTAGGGGCTCAGAGCCAGTGGGCATGATGGGTAATGAATCTAGTACAGCACTCAGTGTTCATTGTTTGTTTGCGTGCATGACGGTCTCCACTGAGAAGCTTGTGTATTTTTCATGTGTCATATGCTGCGGGGATCAATGGGAGGAATAAATACGCTTTGGCACGCGTACGTACGCACGCTTTATAATCGACAAATGTTTTTCGTTGCATCACTTGACACGATCTTTGCTTTCACTGTTGTGATTTTTATATAAAAACGTGTCTATTCAGTCCCAGACAGACACGAACCAACAGGAGGTTATCTTTGTCTTCCTCTTTTTCCTTCTCTTTGTCTTCGTCTATCGTCAGTGCTGCTTCTCCAGGCCTCTGGGCCACAGTGATGAATAAAGATGGCTCATATAAGTTTCAATCACCATGGAAACGCAGCACTCCCCGGGATTTAAGAGAAAGAAGCTGACGCTCAAATCTGTGAGGAATGTTCCGGCACGCTCCAGAGGAGCGCGGTACAGCTATGCCCCTCTCTCTCGCGACGCGACACTGAAAAACACACTTGTGCAACGCTGCCATGCCGCCCAGACGAAGTGCGCGTGTGCTCTGGAGTCTTCTGAGGCGATAGAGGGACGCTGGTTTTTAGAAGAAGATGGAACTGATTTTTTTTTTTATTCTCGGGATAATTGTGAAAGAACCGGAAAGGCTGGGAATTCTAGTTTTCCACTTTAATGCACCCTAATCTAATACATCACAGCCGTTTCAGTCCATTCCTCTCAAAAAGGGAGTTTACACAAACATTTTCCTTGGGCAACTCTTAAGTAGGCTATTCATGATTGTGTAGTCATTTCTTAATTAGCTGTTTTTTTTTTATAGCTTAATAACTTATAATATAGAACCCTTAAACACTAAAAGTTTTCTGTTTAGCAATAAACACTGACTAATAGGCCTATAAGACAATAAGAGAAAAATCTGCTATAAATTTAGCTATTTCCATAGAGGTTTTAAATATACAGGAGCAAAAACTATCTATTTAATTGTAAGAGTCAAAGAGATGGTGGTAAAAGTCATGAAAAGCAAAATTATATAAATTTTGCTAAAAACTTTACTTATATTTTAAGTGGAAATAATATGTATGTGTAGTCTGTCATATTCTATATGTAAGATAGTAAAACATGTTAATTTTAAGGGTCAAAGAGAGGGTTTAAAAATTCAAAATACAAATAATTAATATTTAAAAACCTAAGAAAAAAACTAAATTATGTTTATTTTTGGAGGAAAAAAAGTGTTAGGGAAAGTCATGATCATAAAGCAAATTATATTTATTTTTACAACAAAACATTTGACTAACACTTTAAGTGATTTTATAATACAATACCGTATATATATATATATATATATGCATAAAATGAATTAACTTGAAATATGTTAATAATAACAAATTAGATGAATGATATACATTTTATTTTGTAATATACCACTATCATATAAGTCTTTAAACTGGTAGTGATTAGTGGACTGTAACAGGAATACATTGAGTGTCTCTAGTCACTTAGAAATGCATGTGATTATCAATATCATTAATCAGAGGTTTCTGTCTTTCCTGTATGTGTGTGTGTGTGTGTGTGTGTATTATCTGGTTGATTAGCTACTTGCACTTCTAATCAAGTTATCAAGACTCTATAATGCTCCTCATTCATTGCTGAATTTAGCATTTGTAATCAATATGTATATGAGAGCGAAAAGGAAAAGTAGGGAATTTTGTGCACGCACACATTTGTGACAAAGAGGAAAAAAAGACAGAATGTGCACAGGTGAACAGAAAAAAAAAACTGTCATGAAATGTCTTTTTCCTGCCATCCAGTCTGCAGATCAGCAAGTCCTTTCTGCACACGTCAGTAGATTTATTGTCTGCTGAAAGCAGGAATTCTCAATCTCTTCTCAGCCTGGAGTCTTTGGTCTCATCTCCCCTCATCTCCCTCTGAGCCTCTGCAGCAGATCCACGGCTTCATCGAGATATTTGTCTCCACGCTCCTGGAGAATCAGACTACCTGTTGTTCTTTCCTTCCTTTATTAAATAATACTTTACAGAGCCGGACAACCCCCTCAGTGTGTGATAAGGAACAGATCTCTATAAACTCTGGCCACTGAAACCATGAAACAAAAATTGTGTTTGGGAAGTTATACAGTAGAATACTATTGAGCATTGTAAAAATAAAGATTCATTAGAGAGTTTGAGATGTGCACCACACAAACACACACACACACACACACACACACACACACAGAAGATGGAGGCAAGTGACTGTTTTTTATGAATGAGTCAATGAGTCATTCATTCAAATGAATCGTTCAAAAATACTGATTTATTCAAGAAATAAATGTGACTGTTTTAAATGAGTCACTGAATCATTCACCTCAAAATAAACATTTGTGTTTGCCTAATATGTGTGTACTGTCTACATATGTATATATACACACACGTGTATATTTATATTTATTTGTAAATGTATGCATGTGTGTGTATGTATACATTTGCCATCCACAAGTCATGAGGACACTTAAGCATAGCATACAAATGACACTGCTTTCTGAGAATGAACCAGAATAAACGACTCTTTTCACACTCACAAAACAATTAGCATTTCAAGTTTGTGAACCCTTATGCAAACAAATAAATCAAAAGAGCATGCCATGCTCATCTGCTCAAATCCTTAAAACCCCTCCCGTTCTCAAGCAGCCGTCTCATCCAGAACAGGTTTAACTACACCTGCCTTCACTTCCTTAAGTATGCCCTTATTATTGTGCTGATTCAGCCTCGTAGTCAGAGAACAGATGATCAGTTCACTCTGAGAGCGAGAGAAGAAGGCAGGAGAAGTATCCTAAAATACATCAGGTACGTATACTACAAATCAAATTTGTATCCACTAAAACTGTTTGATATAAACGGCATCAAATCAAAACCTCTGTGATGCACATATTATGTTCGTATCTATTTCAGAGCTTATTCTTTTCAATGATTTGCAAACCTATGAAATCATCGCTCATTTGACTAAGAGCTGATCATGGGGGCTTCAGAGAGCAAGGATAAGATGCAGTGCAACAGATACCTGAACGGAAAAGGTCCTCCGTCGCTGACTGAGACAGGTGAGCTTCTGAGTGCTTTCTGTTAAGCACATCATTGGTCAATCTGACATACACTAGGTATATGACACTGAAAGACAAATGGAATGCAAAAATAGGCATCCACTTTTAAGAATGCATGAAAGTTATTGCATTAGATATTAAAGTATGAAACCATAAGGTTTTTATATACAAGCAAAATGACAAAAGCACACTTTTCAGTCAAATTCTAGCTTGCTTTTATGAATTATTGTTGACTCCTTGTCAAACTGCATTTGCTCCTCTTTTGTAAGCCGCTTTGGAAACGTTTGGAGACTTTGCACTTTTCAGACAGGAACATGTTTATTAAGTAGTTGATGTCATGACATCATTGATTTACAATCACCTACTGTATATGGACCTGTTAGTTAAAAAGAATCAAAAATGAGCTCAGGAATGTGAAGTTATGGCTTATTTACTGTCTGTTTTACTTTATGGCTGTTCAAACAGATGGTCAAGGATCAAACAACCACAAAAAGAATAGAATGATAAAACAAGGAAACCAGCCGGATGGTGGGCAGCTGAATTGGAATATCGAGAGACGGAGTTTGCCGGGACATTCTGATTGTGACACCATTCAAATCATCTTTCATTTTGATGACGGAATCCAGTCGGTGAGCTTGTGATGTGCTCTTATTTATTTTTTTTACAGTATCACTTGGACAATGTCTTAGTATCAGGTGAATAGACACACCTTTTCAGTGTATCACTGACAACTCTAAAACATCTCAGTTATTCATCTTTCTGCTCTGTGGAATCCTGTCCGGCCTGTTTCTCATTCACTTCCACGGGGCAAATGGAGGCACTGACAGATGTTTGCTGATAACTACTGAAGTCCCCTGTCATGATAGGCACTAATGCCTGAAGTGTTTATAAAGCGCTTTGCTCGAGCGTGTCCCATCAGAGTTGTTTTTTATGTGAATGTTTAACTTGAAAAACAGCTTTACTATAGTCCCAAAGTTTTACTTTTGTTTTAGGCATGTACATAAATTAATTATTATAAATAACAAATAAATACATTCTCATATCAGTTCTAATTTCTATAATTTATATATTTATATAATAATTCATATAATAATTAATATAATAATACATTTTTATATAGAATTCTATATAGAATGTTTGTAAATCCTTAATTTAAATGTAAAATTATTACTCAGAATATATATAAAGTTTTTTTAGTGGCTATATATATATATATATATATATATATATATATATATATATATATATATATATATATATATATATATAGCCATTAAAAAACTTTTATTTTGTTTTAGTTATATTAGTACATGTTTTTACAAAAAGAAGCTAAAACATTTGAAGAAATTACAACAAAATAAAAAATGTTTATATATGTGTGTGTATACGAAGAGTTCATTTGCAAAAACATATTTTTCCGTTTTTTTTAAATGTTCAAAAATCATGTTTTTTTTGTCCTGCATTCCAGTTAATATCAATCAAACTGCAAAACACGATAGAAGTCACGATTAAAGAAAATTGAGTTATTTGTTTTTGCTAATAAATTTTCACACACATACATCTAAAATTAAATGTGAAAAAAATCACAACAAATATTACACTTTTTGTGCTTGTGTTTGTATGAAAATAGTTTATGCAAGTGATCAGCTAAAGTAACTCGCCCTGCAGGACAAGCATCCTCATCCGGGAAACAGCTACAAGGGCAATGAATTTATGGCCTACCTTCCTCAGAACACAACAGGGACCAAGATCCTCCGACTGCTGGAGCAGGCCTTTGAACACAAGCTGCTGTTCACTGTGGCAGCCAATAGCAGCGGTGAATACTGCGTGATGCCTGCAGATATCCCACTGAAGACTCTGGACAGTCGGGGAGCTGGAAGGTATATAATAATTATATTAAGAAATGTGAAATTAATTCCAAACAGTGAGGAGTTCATGCTTAACATTTTTAAACATTTAGTTTTTTTTTGTTTTTTCACATTTTCAGCTGGCCTCCTGGGGGTCCCCACTCTATTTCAGTTAAGTGTTTGTTTTAATGTTGAAGTTTAATAATAATCCAGTAATTTTCTCTGTCCTATTGTATCAGCTCGGGCTATCCAGATCCAACGTACTTAAAATCAGTGAGGAAAAGTCTCAAGGTAAAGGGGATCAAATGAGAGAGAACAGATTACTATTACTACAACTGTTGATTCCAAACCTCATCAAGACCCTGCATGAATCAAGATACGGATATGGATGTTGCATGATTACATGGAGTTTGACAAGCCCAAATCTACAGAACATGGTCAAGGCTGATCAATTTGAGAATGTGGACCTTTAATGTTGAAACCGAGTTGCAACGATGCACATGGCGACTTGTGAGATGAAGTGTATTTTCTATTAAAAAGATGAAGAATTATGAAGGACAGTGTTGTATACACTGCAAGCCACTGTATAGTATATTTGTTTAAAGTGTTTAAATAAATTAAAAATGTATTTAATCATTTTATGGATTTTTTAAATTATTTTTCGACATCAGTAAATTTTCTTATACTCATCTGTGTTTAGTATTATTTTATATGCTATTTATTAATATTTTGAGTTAGCTTCTATTTTCTAGTTTCATTTTTTATATTTCTATTAAGCTTTAATTGATCATTCTTTCAGTTTTTTCTTTTTTAATTTAGTTTACATAATTCTTGAACATTCCATCGACTTTTTTTCAGTTTTTCATTCAATATCAATTTCCAGCCTTCTATTAACAAACATGGATTTTCATTTTTTTTTCTTAACAAAACCATCAATTATTCTTATTCTTTAAATTAATCTGAAATTAATGAATCTCAAATATTGATTATAAATGATTATAAATGAAGAAATGAAGGAGGAATTCGACATTAAAGGCAGCAAGCATCACATAGTACTCTTCTCCACCTGCTCAGTCCGCACCGCCTGCCAGGTGAAGTCAACACATCCTCTGCAATATTTCCTCCGTGCCTGAAATGTGTCTGCACATTGCCGAGTGTGAACTTTCCCAGGCTGACGGTGGCCCTCTGTTCTCCTCAAACTGAATTACACACCAGGCTTCATACTCACAATAAAGAGTAATCGGATTGGCAGGCCCCATTAGAGAGGGCTCCGTCATCTCCAGGGGCGTTCTTAAACCACTTTCTCGTGGACGCTCCACCAGGAGTCATCTGTCCCGACTGTCAGCCTCTACCACGAATCTGACAGCTATCAAATCTGTTCCTGCCCCATCCTCCTTCAATCTGCAGACTCTCTCCGCTCTTCCGTCACAGCTCTCTCTCTCTCTCTCTCTCTCTCTCTCTCTCTCTCTTTCTCCGTTCACAACCCAGAAGAGCCGTGTTTTATCTGGATGTGGCACAAGCCTGTCTATGACTATGTACCTTATTATTTTAATTATTTAAAAGCTGCAGTCTGCAAGCTATGACTTTTTTTTTTTTTTTTTTTTTGGTTAAAAATGATATGAAATACATTTTTGAGTAAGTACATAACCAGCCAGTGTTTAAAACACTGTTAATCCTCTTACTTTAGCCCTATTCACAACGGTAAGCCTATGACAGTTTGGTCGGAAGTTTATAATAATTTGGTAGGAATTTGCGGGAAATTGAAACATGCTATTGCATCATTACGTCACATCTATATTGGTTATATTGCAAGGTAAAAATCCTTCAGGCAGGTTGTTTATATCTTTTTTATAGTTTCCAGCTCATTTTGATGGCGTATTGTAATCCAGAAAGGATTATGTGTTTATGAAATTTATGTAAGTGATTGAAATTACATTGTATTCCAGTTTTGAATACGCATCTGATTACAGATAGCCTACTTGGGATTACAAAAGTTTTGTACTTTAAAGAGAGCCAGTTCTAAGGAAGAATAATTTGCATTAAAAAAATATTTATTTGAAATGCAAATGATGTGACAGTTAGAGATTAGAATGTACAAAATGTAAAATCTACATGTAATGCTAATACACTGTAAATGCATGTAGTAGTCACGCAATGCTGATGTTGTTAACACGAACAATTTGAGAACAAAGTATAATAATCATTTTAATCTGCACAGTTTAATGTTATATGAGCTAAGCAATCAGTAGCGTGATTTATTGAATCGCTTTCTTCTTCCGTGGGTCAGAACAAAAGTGGCAGACTTGTTATTTTCTTGTTCAGATTACAATATCTGGTGAAAATTTGTTGGTGGGGCCGTCAGGGTCAGAGCTGGTCCAATAAAAAAATTAATTTGTGTGAAAAATGTTTTTAATTATTACTATATAGGTATCATTTTAGTTTGTGTAATGTCCACAAAATGGCCGATGATTAGTTTTATTGAGGTTGAACTGGAATATCCTACATAAAAAAAAGTCTGCGGCCAGCCTTACAGATTCTTCCTCAAAGACGCTTCATTTAATTTGTAACGAGCATTATCTCTGCATATTAAACTGGGAGAGCAGACCACAAATGTACAGTATATGTTGTCTTTTTTCATATTTTGACATAAAAATGCAAAGAAAAATAAAATGATCAGTTGGAAAAGAATGCAGCTGACTGATACGAGGTCTTGCGGTAGGTATTCTGATTATGCCATTTTGCATTAAAATATCAAAGTTTATTGCCTTGACACTTGAAAATAGAACAGAAAGGAAAGTTTTCAGCCCACCGACGGATAAAGATTATTTGTAGAACAAACAAATTATTTAAAATGATTTGGTGTGGAGCTTCACCAAACTGGAAGTGCCTGGCATCCTGTACATTAGAATGCAGCAGACTTGTTCGAAAAATGGGCAGCCAATGAATCTGAAGTCTTGCACCTTCACAGAAAGAGCTTACTTCTGCAGTGCAAGATTGAGGTGAGCTGAATCTTCAGTGACTCCTTCCATTCCTCCTCGTTGGCGTTCTCCTCATCTGTGGTGTTTTGTCATGTCTTCTCCACTGGGGGGCTGAGTGTTGGTTGGTGCGCAGGTTGCTTGTGATGAATGAGCTGAGGGTGTGTTTTCATTAGGCTGTTTAATTTGGAGCACAATTAGACTCGATCCTCTTTTAGAATTCAAAGCAGATTCTAAAGTTGTTAATTAAAAGGAAGAGTCACAGACAGTGAAGATGGATGTGAACACAGGGAATCCTCTCCAACAACAACACTGTGCCCCCAAGTCAATTCTTCCTCGTCTAACTAGCTGCTCTCCTCTCCCTATCCAAACTCGTTGGTAATCACTACCTAGTTCCATAATTTGTCTTCTCTGTTCTGATTTGTTTGATTTCATCTTCTTTCTTCTCATCTAATGTCTTTTTGACTTGTTTTGCGTCGTTTCCTTTTATCTCACCTCCACTGCGCTTCTCATTTCCTCTGCATTACTTTTCCCTTTTCTCATTTAAATCCATTTTTTCTTGAATCAACTCTTTATGAGCCCAATTCTCTTTTTCTCTGACCTCCTAGTTCTTATTGTTTTGTCGCCTCTGCTCTATACTCTCATCTAGTCTCTCCTGTTGTCTTCTATCTTATTTTAGTCTCATTTCATCTTTAATTATTCCTCTCCTCTCCCCTTTTTTCTGTCCACTCAAACCTCCACATCCAAATCTGTGTTTAACATTTTATGTATTAATTGATGACCTCGGGTCCAGCTCCCTTTGTTAATTGCGCTGTTCCTGTGGGAGATTTAACTCAATCACTCTGCAAATAACAGTCTGAAGAGCACAAAAAGAAAACACGGGTTTCAAAACAGCACGTATCTCATCCGCCGTGACATAGGAATTGTTTTTACAAACGGTCACGAGATTCCGTAAGGCCGTCAAAACCAAGAAAGCATGTTTTGACAGACACGGCACATCCCATTTGTGTCCGTTTTACAGTCCCTATAAACCTTTGCGACAAGGGGAGTGAGAAACAATACAACGTCTCTTTCGCTCCAAAGCATCCGTGCGAAAACGGCAGCTGCCGCGGTGGCGCGGGGAGTGAATCTTCCGGAGGAAATGGTTTATGAAGTACTAAATCTCGATGTGGAGATGGATGGAGTGTTTCTAGCCCTTGTCCCTGCATGCTGATAGGACGGTCCTGTCCCTTCAGGTTAACGCTGAGATAAAATGAAGACCAAGGTGAGAGATGACACATTTACGGAGAGGAATGTCGGTTGAAAAGGAAAGAGGAATTACCCATAATTCTTTGCAAACGTATTTAGAGAAGTATCTTTTACAGAAGTAACAATATGAATTTTTGATGATGGATACCGAGTCTAGTCAATGCTAATCGCTCAAAGGCTCGATGGAATGAGCGAGAAGAAAGAACAGTAGATGTGTAGTCGCGGTTGGGGAGGGGAACGTGTCTGGGTTTGATTTACGATGCTGTCGTTCGGTATCCTCTCAGGTACCTGTTGTCTTGCTTTCATAAAGCCACCAACACAAACGCATTCACTCTTTAGCCTTCCAGCTCCATTCATCAGTGCAGAAGGTCCCTGTTTGACTCTTTTCATCTCAGGCCCTTCGCAGACGTTATTCTTTACATGGCCAAATCAAAGCAGTCAGAGATCGGCCCGTGCAATAACCTCCAGCCTTTTTGTGCTCTAAGGTTAGTCCCGCTATGTATCCGCCTGCCACACACAGTCACTGCGAAATGATATCTCACTCAGAGCTGAATGGATCCGGGGTTTCTAAAGAGTCAATTCCTGTGATAGTGGGGTCTACTGTGTGTCGGTGAGCTGAGAGAGATTGAGAGATAGACATGCTGCTCTTCACTTTTCCATTGTCAGGACTGTACAAAGAGCCCAGAGCTTTGGGTCCGAGTGCTTTTAGGGTCTGACATTAGAAAATCGCACATAATGGACCGCCGTGGTAGATGTGAACTGTGATGTCGCTTCCTATCTCTCCAAGGCTGGTGTGATATCAGACATCTAATGATGACAGAATAATGAAGTATACTGACAGAAATTGAAAGTGTGTAGAATGCATTTTTGAGTTATCCAGAAAACTGATTATTTGCTATGGATAAAATCAGATTTTTTTAAAAATAAAAACAAAAAACAATAATTTGCCTTCTTGTTTTGGAAAAATTATTATACTAAATAACTAAAACTAATGAAAGCTGTCAGGCAAATAGAAATACGAACAACAAAATAATACAAATGACAAAAGCATGGAATTGAAGTAAAAATGAATAAGTCAAATAAAATAGTATATAAATAATACAAAAATAGCACACTGGACGTTCAATGTGTTCCTAGGTCAACATTTTTGTTGACCCTGGAACAACATTTTACTCCAAAAATATATTCTTAACCATATCCCTACACCTAAACGTAACCTTAACCATGAGTAATCCCTAAAATCAGAGGAAATGATAGATGAATGACACTGATGTACAAGCACCAAACACTGATTTTAAGCATAAACTTCACAAAATCTATAAACTGGTTCTTCAAATCTGATTGGTTAATCACAATGTTGTTCCAGGGTCAACAACGATGTTGTCCCAGGAACATGTCTCACTTGGTAAAATCAGGTTCTGCGGTAAGAAACGGTGTGCAAAACTGCTATTTAAATTGAAATGCAAGGAAGCAGAATAAAAAGGAAAATAAAACTGAAATTCAATTAAAAAACTTTGAAAGCTTTAAACTTTGATGCTATAGATAGATAGATAGATAGATAGATAGATAGATAGATAGATAGATAGACAGACAGACAGACAGGTAGGTAGGTAGGTAGGTAGGTAGGTAGATAGATAGATAGATAGATAGATAGATAGATAGATAGATAGATAGATAGATAGATAGATAGATAGATAGATAGATAGATAGATAGATAGATAGATAGATAGATAGATAGATAGATAGATAGATAGATGTCCTATTCGCATAATCAGGCCGTACTATGTACATTGAGAGGCTTTGAAAGGATTTCATCTTCTCGTCCCCAGAATTGATCCAAGCTTGTCCTGATGGGTGAACAGCTCCTCTAGGTGGATGAGTCGAACTGCCCAATCTCTCCTGGCACTTTGTGATTTATGACCTTTTTGGTGACAAATCGCCTCGGTTACACCGCATCGGAATAGCAGCGCGTACAGTCGGCCCACCTTAAATCAATGGCCCATTGTTCCTCCTCTGTGGACTCTCTGCGGCTGCTGAACAGGGACAAAGATCTGATGGAGAACAGCATTGCTTTTAGAGAGCTCAGAAAACGGTGAACTTCACATGTGCTCTGCTGAGACAAAACAACTCAACATTTAACAGAATTAAAATGGTTGGGGGATGAAAGGAATAGTTAGTTACTCAAAAATAAATAATTTGCTGGAAATTAACACCATTACAACGTGTAGAAATGTATATGAGTGTGTTTGTCCATCTGAACAGATTTGGAGAAATTTAGCATCACTCTGTTGCTCTCCAATGGATCTTCTATAGTGAATGGGTGCCGTCAGAATGAGAGTCCAAACAGCTGATTAAAACATAATCCACAAGTAATCCACAGCACTCCAGTCCATCAGTTAACATCTTGTGAAGTATTTGTAGAAAACAAATTCATCCTCAGAGCTGGGTAGGTTACTTACAAATTGTAGTCCGTTAGTGATTACAGATTACTTGATGAAAACTCTAGGTTATTGATTTTAGTTTCTAAAGTAGTTTTCTGACTTCTTTTTAGTGTTTAGTAACTTGCATAATAACATCACACATGGTCTAATTGTCTGAGGGGTGCTATTTTTTTTTTTTTTCAGAAACATGGTTTGAAAATGCATTTACATGACCATTCTATATTTTGAATATAGTCAAAGATAAATGGTATGACGCACAGAAAAATGTAAAAGAGAACAAGAATTAGACAGAGTCAATAAATTAGGAATCATTTACTGCCATTGTGTGAATAATATGTAATCATGTGACCATAGAAAAATAATTGTAATCTGGTTATGAACATAGTACAAGTACTTTATTTTTGGAATCTGATTACATAATCTAGATAATATCAGAGATTACTATCTTGATTAATATCATACCCAACAAGGCATTTTAACTGTAAACCATTTTGTCTGGCCAAATATGAGTCCATAATTCATAATAAGATTTCTTCCAGTGAAAAAGTCCCTGTTCTGTTGTCCTCTCATATTAAAATCCAACGTATCTGCTTTGAATGGTTTTGGACTGTTTTTTTCTAACGGTGCTTGGGTTGTGCATAATTCTCTTCTGATTCAGATGCCATCAACTTTTTCACTGGAGAAAGTAATATTATGGACAGAGGAATGCTGGTAACCAAATATTTCCATATGGATGGAAGTCAATGGGACCTGAACTTGTATTTATGGTTGGACTTTCCCTTGAAGGTCTGTGCATCCCTCTGATAGACTTTAGATTCAGACTCGTGAAAAATGGGCCATAATGACATCACACCAGTCATCAGGACTGACCGTACAATAAACTCAGACGACTAACTCTGTCTTCCTGCTCCTAAAGGTCACAGTTTCCTCAATCTATGTCCAGCTGGATGCACTGAGAGCTATTCTATGTTATGTTTATTTTTTTATGTGTCCATGTCACATACAATATTTCTCTCAGGCCAATGAATCATCCTTTAATTTGTCAAATGCTGTATGTTGATGTTGCATATTTTTAATACTGGAGAACTGTAGAGTACATTTTGATTATTTGATGATGCCAGTTGTCTGTTTTTATTCTGACAAAGAGAGTTTGTGAGAAAGTACTGAGTGCTAATAAGATAGACTGACCATCCACCAAATAAAGGTCACATCTGGTAGGCTGTTGGGTTATTGATAATGAATAATTGATGGTTTATTGTTACTCATGTCCCACCTATTCACATGAATCATGACTGAGGTGAGGTTTATCTAAATCTGTACTGGCATTATGAAAAAGGATTTTAAAATAATCATATATATATATATATATATATATATGTTGTGGGTGGACTAGTAGTTTTTTTATGTATGTATGCATTTATTTATTATTTATTTTGGTATGTTTTTTAAACTATTATATTCAAAAGATTTGTTTTAAACGTCTATTGTATTGTCTATATACAGTATATTTAATTTGCCTTTATACCAATTAAAATCTGCGTTGTACTACAAAATGTACTGCTAACCAACATTACAGTACAGGGCTTTCATATAATAATAATAGAAACTGAACCATGTCTAATAAACAACCTAAACGCAATTCTCAGAATACACAATATTGAAAAACTGCAAAAATGTTAATAAAATATGTCAAATGTAACACAAAACAAACTAAAGAGCATGAATGTTAAAGGAAGCATAAGTATTAAATATCACAACAAAGCAAGTATTTAAATAAAATGACTTCAGACATTGGCTTGGTCAGTAAATTATAAATTTTTTTTCCATTTATCAGTAAAATCCCGTTATGCATGGAAAATCAATTTTAATTTAAGTAAATTACAGTGAACAAATTAACAGGTTTTAGAATTTTACTTTTTTAAATAGTCCAATAGGTTAGAAAAATATCACAAATGTTTTGAATAATACTTTTAAATTTACATTTTTAGTGTGTTTGAAATAAGTCTGTTTATTCAAAATGTTGCATTATTGTGAAATATAATTTAAAAGGACCCTTACTTAAAATAAGTATTTTCTATTTGAACAAAAGTTAAAAAAGAAAAAAAATATTTGAAGTAGAAATGTTTTGCATCGTTATTAACGTCTTTGTCACTTTTGATCTATTTCATACATCCTGCTGAATTAAAGTATTTATTTCTTTCTCTAAAAATTCTTTAGATTGGTAGTGCATGCTTGACTTAGCAACCACAGCTAATTGATCTAACTGATCGGCCTGATTGGTCTCGTGTGAAGGCTCTGGCTTCCTCTGTTTTGAAAGATTTCCTGAACCGAGTGTCTATTCTGATCAGCTGTACTTACAACCACACAGCTGACAGAATGAAGCGCTAATGGCAGGCCTGAGAACTCTCTTTTATGTCTTAATAAACCTCCCTCGCTCTCTTTCTCTCCTTTTCTCCCGCCACCAATGAGAGACAATGCCTTCTCTCGGTCTGAGATAGGAGGCTGCCCACAGAGGATTAGCTTTCTGTCAGTGGGTCTGTCTCTTAATGAGTGGGACTTCACATAACCTTCAAACCGGGCCGTGGAGCCGCCCAATGCCTGACAGCTCGGCACATCTCCCCTTGCACCAATAAATGTCAAGCGCTGATCTCTCTCTCCATCTCTCCCATCGCCTTGCTTGGCCTTAACGGGGGTCCCATAAATCTAACTGGCCCTTTTCTCCCAGGTCTGAGTCGAGGACTGAAAAATGACAGTTCCACGGCGCTCATTTTTATTCTTTATTTCATCTCCTCCTGTCTATCCTCCCGACCTGTATTTAAAGCACTGATACAGCGTCCGTTTGCCTATAGGGCTCGGGGTGCGAAGAGAGTGACTTCATAACTCACCTTAGATTAACAGAGAGAACGACCACAGGAGAAAGAGAGGGAGAAGTAAAGAAATTGAATGGGTTATGGGGTTATTTGAAGGGCACCGCAGCGGCTTTGTCATTCTCAATGTGATCTTTGGCATCAATTTCTTATTACATAATACATCACTCCAATCAGGAGCTGGGGTTTGTTTGTGGTCCAGGGTGTTTTGCAAAGCACTGTAAAGGATTATGGTTCGCTCTGTGTCTCTTCATTATGGACCGGGGGAGAGTGAAAGAGAGAGTCAGTGTGTCCCGGGGCAGAGCGCTATAAAGGGCGCAGGGCCTTGCAGGCTCATCTGTGCATGTGTTTTGTACACATATGAAGACATACATCACTGCCACGATGTTAAATTGTCAAATTACTTTTTGTGACAGCAGAATTCATTTTTATAGCTGTTAAGATTGCTTTGGAAAATAAAAATTCTTAAAAATGTATTTGTCTTATTTTATCCTGATAAACTCAAAATGCATGTCACTCCATGTAGTGTTAAAAGAAGCAAAATTGTAATTTGAAATAGATTATTATTTATGTATGCATGTGTGTATATATATATATATATATATATATATATATATATATATATATATATATATTCACTGGCAGCAAATAAGTAGCAAAAAATAACATCACCATAGCAATGGTAGTGGCTATGTAATAACATTTTTTTAAAACAAAAAAAAGCCTGAAATGAGTATTTCTTTCAAAAATGTCATAAAATATTAAATGTGTGTGTGTGTGTGTATATATATATATATATATATATATATATATATATATATATATATATATATATATATATATATATATATAAAGACAAACAACACGAATGTATATATTTAAGGAAAATTTTATGTTTGTATAATAAATATATTTATATATAATATAAAATATGAAAGTATAGATATATAAACATGTAAATATTTTCTAAATATATACTGTATGTGTGTGTGTGTGTGTGTGTGTGTGTGTGTATAATAATAAAAATACACAGCACACATACATATATAATGTAAACAAAAACTTAGTTTAAATTAAATTAAATTAAATTAAATTAAATTAAATTAAATTAAATTAAATCAAATTAAATTAAACACCAGCAAGAAATGTTGACAAAAGAAGGATTTCAGCGCCATGATCCACTGTGATGGACAAAGACATGAGAGAATGATGAAGAGATGATCTGAGGAGAAATAGAGATGAGAGGCAGTCAGTTAAATCGCGCATTCACAATTATCAGAATTAATAATCAGGTAATTTAGCAATAATAAACAAGCCCTAAATTCATGTCATGAAAGGACATTCGAAAACAACCTGGAGTGATCCGCCCTGAGCATTTGGTGGACATCACAGGGTCGTAATGGTTCTTTTTCATTCAATTAAATGGCACAGTGAAGGTCCTGTCCACCCGCACAATTAGATGCTCACTTTAGACTTGTTCATGGTGTTATACTGAAAACACATGTAACAGTAATTGGCTGCTGTTCTTTGTTGGGGAGGTCAGGTTATAGATTTATCCCATGGCATTGCAAACAGTAAATTAATTAGGACGAGAGCTCTTTAAAGCACCTGAGTTGTGTTGAACACATTGAGCTCGAGTATGTGTTTAAAGCTGAAGCAAGTGTTGGAATGCCGTCGCGTGGCTTTGTATTCTCTTTAAGCAGCGACACGTGTTTGTAAGTGGTACCTGAGTAGTCATACAGCTATCATTTTTATCCAAGGTAACTTACAATACACTTAACAAATGAAATGAACGCACTGGAGAAACCTGGTTTTAAAGTGTCTTGCTCAAGGGCACATTGGCAATTGCTCATAAATTATTCTGCATGAATTAAAGGAATAGTTCAGCCAAAATAGAAAGAAAATTGCTGATCCTCATTGACACTGAAAATTTTCCAACTGTTGCTTGCTCGCTTCTTTCTATCTCTTTATATATATATATATATATATATATATATATATATATATATATATATATATATATATATATATATTATCTTAATAAAACATATATTAGATATATTAGGATTATTAGAAAGATATTAAGACTTTTTCATAGGCTGCATCTTGAATACAAGTGTCTGTTTTGAGGATTATTAAATAATATACTATAAAATATGCACACACACAAACACACACACACACACACACAGACACACACACACACAAGAGTCTCAAACTGTGTTCACATTTACTGAACCCCCTTAAAATATGCAATAAAAAGACTCAAAGAATTCAAACTGTTCTTAAAAGATGAATTCAACTCCAAATATGTTATCTACACTTATTTTATTACAGTAGAAACATGAGACACATTTGATGCTCAAATGAAACAACTCAACTCCATTAAGCCTCCTGGTTTTTAAATGAGCAACGTCTGAGCAATAAAACATTCCTCTTCTTATCATTTTAACCCAAAATCTCTCTCTAACTCACCCACCTTCTCAACATCACCGGAACTCTCAAACAGCCGACACATTTGAGTCCTAGCTCCATCTCCATGGCGATTATCACACGGCCATTACTACGATCCCAATATCGTCCTTGATCTCTGTCTCTCTTCATCGTCATTAAGCTTGAGCGTGTTCAGAACACCACATAACAAATGAGTCTCATCACTCGCCCTCTTTGCTCAACCAATTCTACCAAAAGTGTTTTTTTTTTTTTTTATGCCCTCCACAAAGGGAATTGCAATTATTTGTCATTTTAATTCATCTGGTCAGAGACTGGGAAAAGAAAAGGGACAGGCGCTTGTGTTTGACATAGTGAGCGCTAATGATTCATGGTTCTGTCTCCGGGCCCAAATTAATATTTGAATGTAATTATTACTTCCTCTGCCATTAGCGCACAGGCAAAATGAAATCATGTGAGTGAGGATTTCATTAATGCACTGAGAATCTAAAAGGAAAATAATATCACAGGCAAACCACCCCTGCAAATGAGTGGCTGGATGCTTTAAATAGACAGTCTGTTGAGCATTCTGATGGAGGCTGATTCGGGCAGAACCTCATGAAGACATTTTACTGATGCTTCACTCACATGAATCAGTTGCAAAGGACAGACATCAGGCTTTTTTAAAAAGTAAGGGGATTTAAACCATTTTGTTTGGTCTTATTTGAATCTAAAAATTACAACATAAGCTGTGTAAGATGTAGATTAGCATTTGTGCATATGATCTGATGTTAGCTGTGGTAATTGTGTTTTAATCTGGCTTGCGACCCCATTTTTTCACAGTTTCCCAACTTAAATTGTTAAAATTATAATGGAAGTACGTTTCAGTAAATAAATAAATAAATAATCATATAAAGTCAAAATTTGGAGATAAAGCAAAATTGACAAAAGTCATAATTATGAGATAAAAAAAATCAAAATTATGAGATAAAAAGCCAAATTTATGAAGTAGTCATATATTATGAGAGAAAGAGTCAAATTTACAAGAAGAAAGTCGAAATGAACATGAAAAATTAAAATTGAGATAAAAATGACATGAAAAGTTGGTGACATAAAATAGACGATTTCCACCTAGAGGAGCTGTTCACCCATCAGGACAAGCTTGGATCAATTCTGGGGACGAGAAGATAAAATCCTTTCAAAGCCATCTATCTATCTATCTATCTATCTATCTATCTATCTATCTATCTATCTATCTATCTATCTATCTATCTATCTATCTATCTATCTATCTATCTATCTATCTATCTATCTATCTATCTATCTATCTATCTATCTATCTATCTATCTAAAACTTTGTCATTATTATGCTTTCATATTTCAAATTTTTTTATCATACTGACTAATTGTCTCATAGTTTTAACTTTTAATATTATTATTATGACTTAGTATATCTTCTAATTGTGCTTTTTATGTCAAAAGTATGTAGTATCTCATAATTTCAACTTTTTATGTCATTATTAATGTCAGTATTATGCTTTTGTATCTTCTAATTTTGACTTTTTGTCATAATTATGACTTAGTTTATCATAGTTTTTACTTAGTTATGACTTAGTATCTCCTAATTTAGCTTTGTATGTCATAATTATGACATGGTATTTCATAATTTCAACCTTTTAGGCCAGTATTATTACTCTTATAATTTCTATATTTTTTCTTATTATTATGACTTATATCATGACTTATGTCATACTTAAGATTTACCAAACCATGTTTTGTTTTTTTACTTTTGTCACAGAAATAGGCTTCCACTTGATTTAGTCAAACAAATAAATAAATAAATAAATAAAATATAAATACATTCAAATAAAGCAGCAAGAAAATAAATAATACTAAAGTAATAGAATAAAAAGCTAAAAAAATGGTAATGGTCAGCAACTGATTTATGACAAACTAAAGAAAAAGTAAACCAGTTTATCTTAAGTTCAAGGGACATTGGGTGCAACAAATTAGTGGTCTACATTCCAAGTTCACACATCCCAATCACAGAACACATTGGGTTTCTCCCTGCAATTTTTTTCCTGTGAGAAGGGGACAAGATTGGTGATGACAGGCCTAGTGAGGGGAAAGAGATGTCAGAGGGGTGCTGGAGACAGGCCTAATGCTGTCAGGTTGCGATCTCTGCCTATGTGTCCTCGGGATATGCATGCCGCTCCATGATGCTAGTAGAATTTAATCTGTGCTGATAGTATAATGACATATGCAGGTCTGATTGTGCAGGAGAGATTTTCAGATGATGGTATTATAAAGTATAAATAGGAGAAGGCCAAATTGGAGGGCAAAAGTGGTGTGGTAAAGACGTGAGTTGATATTCACGTCATGTGAAAAGAACCTGACCAGCATCAATAACACAACACACAGGTGTGCCTCAGGTGCAACTTCAATGTCTTGGAGTCCTATCTGGGTAACAGGTCGAAACTAGTGAGCTGGAAAGACTGGTTTACTTCACCCTGTACTCTCAGCACTGGGGTGCCACAAGGTTCAGTGTTTGGACCCCTACAACACTGCACTGACACATAGGCACCGACTACAAATGTAGATGTAAATTTAAATGCAAAATTACTGTTGCATGAATTTTAATTTAATTTAATTTATACCAGAAAACCACTTTAATATATTTTAAATTAATATGCAATGTAGTGCAAACTACTCAAATTTAGCTCTGTTTAAGAAACGTCATATTTTTCTAATATAAAAAATTTAAGTAATTTTAAAAATAAAAACCAAAATGTTTTTTTAATATAAAAACTAAAAAATACAAACAACAAGTGGTACCAATGGTATATTTTGTCATTAAAAAATGCACAATTGTGCAATTTTATTAATATAATTATCAAGGAAAATCTAATGTTGAACCGTCATCAGTGCTACTGTGGTTTGATAACTAGCTTTAATAACTAATGCTTTAATATCATGCTTTAATAACAAGCGGCATGCTGCCATTGACACACACTGTAAATAAGTAAACAAGCTGACAGCAGACAGAAGGTTAACATGTCACAGGGTGCATTTAAGGAGACGACCCGTTTGTCCTTGAGAACCGTGCAGGTGACTCAACATGATTTATTGTGCGATACTGTTGTGCTTTTCAATATTGTTCAAAAGCAAGGCACTGATTACCTCTCTGAGGTCCTCTGTGGTCTCCTGTCAGCCCTTCACTCACCACCCCTGCGGGCTAAGGCCTCTTTAATTGGTTTTGAAAGGATTGTGCACCCTTTCATCAATGATATACTTCGTTATGTTGAGGGCTGGAGTGCTTAAATTCAGCTAACTCGGTTCTGAGAGAGATTCAAAATGCTCCCAGTGTAGAAATAACAGTTGGAAAAAAAATAGAAACCGACAGTAACCAAAAATGAAAAAGATATAATTGATCTAGCTTCAAAGAATGTTAATTTGAGCTAATCCGCTGTTTTCCCTAATTGTATATCTCTTGTTTACATCAGGCACAGTATTGTCTACTCCTCCTGGCGCAGATCAACAGATTCTGCAGTTTTATAAAAGGTTTGTGTGGGTTCCATGTGTGACATTATTTAATACTGTGTCTCTCAGTCTACAGTAATGGTTCAGTAAATGTGAAAAATCTCTGCAATATTCTGGACTGTAATGGAGTACCTTTCTTCTTTCAGCTACTTAAACTTCTCACACCTGAGAGCGACCATTTCAGTCTTTCACTCAAGAGACTATCCAATCTCTTCCATGAACTCTCCTCAGTGCTGTACTAGTGTCAACCTCATATTTTACCTTTTGTCAACCCTGAATATTGAATGCATGGGTTACATTTTTGACCACCAGTATTTATGTAGGAAGTCACATTTTTATAAATAATAATAACAAATAAAAAAGGTTGAGAAAACAAATAAAAAAGAAAAAAAAAGAAAATAAAAATATGCTTTTTTTTAAAAAAAAGTATGCTTCAAAGAACGCTATTTTTAAAAAATTAGTTATGATAGTGAAAAAAAAATTAAAAACATTAAAACATTTTTTATTATTTTTTAAACATTATTTACCTAATCACAACATTGCACCAACCTTACAAAAAAAAAAAAAAAACTATCGAACAGTTCCCTCTTCTGGCGACAGAGCGCCACTGCAGCAGACAGAGACTGATGACATCAGCCAGAAGGACTTCAGTGATGAGAGCTAGACATTCATGATGGATGGCTGCACCCACCGGAGCATATTGCTGCCCTTAAGAGAGAAAATGTCCGTGCAGAACACTGAGCCTAACACCATTGAGAACTGCTATATTTGTCTCCAAACACTGTGCTAAGAAATGTCACCCTCATCCGTATTGAATGAGGAAGAAAATACAGAGCAGGAGCACAAAACTTAAGCAGAGAATAAAACAGAATATGTATTTTTTTTTTTTTTTTTTTTAGAAGAGATACACAATAAACAACAACATTAGAACTATAAGTTTTATTTTTAAACTATTAAGTTCTTCTGCAATTAATACATAATGGAAGCCAGCTTAAAAAAACACCTAGATATGCCTAAGTGCAGTTTCCTTTTTGTTTTTGTATTTCCTAAAATAAGGCTTATTAAAGCTTTCACTTTCCTCGGAAAGTGTTTGTTGGTTAAAATCTTATTTTTTCAATTTTAAGGAGATGACATATGCCCTCAAATCTAATAAAGATAATTGAAAGCCACAAAAGTTAATAAAAAAATGTGCATATAAAAAGTCTCATTTCCGAGCTAGTACACAGTACAGTTAGCAGATGAGCGCTGGGTGCACAGGAAGTCACTGGTGATCTCTTTGTATCCAGGAGCTTCAGTAAGTCCACTTCCTGCACACAGACAATACACCTCAGAAGCTGGTTTTGTCTTTACAGTAATAATGTTTCAATCAAAATCACTTTGCTGTTTAGTCCAGAGTTACCTTCCATTAAGTTGTAGAGGTTACAGTAGTTGGTGCCGTGATCTGTGACAGCGTACCAGGTCTCTGACACTGACATGGCCTGGGGAAATAGTTTAAACAGGTAATTTGCTTGGTCAAAAGGGATATTCTTATATAAATTAAGTCAAATTTAGATGATTGTTTTGATATAAACACTTACAGATACATGGCAGTGTGTGAAAAATCCATAGGAGACGAGTCTGAAGTTGATGTCATCAACGTATTTCTTCACTGGAGTTGTGTGTTTGGCTGATATGAAGTGCACAGATGCAGACTGCAACTACAAGAGAAAAAGAAAGTAATTTACACTGATGATACATACCTTAAATGCATCTCTTTACATGAAATCACCCACCTTGTAGAGACATTTCTCTCCTCCCGTGGCACAGTTAGAGACTGTCCTCCACTTTTTAATTTGTGCAACCAGAGCCTCATATACACTCCTACAAGGGAGACTGAAATACCTGGGAAAAGCCATACACAAGTTCTCAATCTACTGTTGTACGTACAATATTTGCTGCCATCTAGTGGATACAGAAGCTATTGCACTGACTACTTAAAAACTGCCTTTTCCCAAACTCCACATCTACTTTCAAATTCTATAGAACTATACGGAGCCCCGCACATGCCACGCAGTAAAAAATATAAGGCTAAATCGTGGGCACGATTTACTAATTCGTTCCCTCGATTTGCACGATTTAGCAAATCGAGCGAACGCAATACTAATCGTGTGCACGTTTTAGTAAATCGTGCGCACAATTTATTTATTTTTTCTTGCATGGCACGTGCGGGGCTCCGTAGAACTACACTATTGTACTATAAAATTGCTATTTTATAGTTTATACTATGCATTTTCTACAAAATTTAAATTGAAATTAATTTATAATAAGAATACTTAGAAATGAAATACATTATATATTGTGTAAACATTATAACATTTAAATATTTTAAATAGTGGGAAATTAACAGAGAAAAATTGTGATTAAACAGCTAAAATTATCAATGGAAATGTACTTCTACAAACAAAACAGTTTAAACTTAAAGATTTAAGATTTAACTTTTTTGGTTACTAGTCAAAACCTCAAACCTTAAAAATAAATTAGTCATGTGTTAGCTTATTAATGTTTGAATTAGTTTTAATTGTGATATTTTATATAGTTAGTTTTAGTAATTGTTTTGTGTTTTTGTCATATATATATATATATATATATATATATATATATATATATATATATATATATATATATATATATATATATATATATATATATATATATATATATATATACAAATGTAAATATACATTTAATGATTATAAAACAAACAAATACGCTTGCATTATTTAAGTTTCTTCTCAAAGGTAAGGTTAAATTCTGTATGCAACTCTAATGCCAAAGATTTCATAGCCTACTCATTAATGCATTTTTATAATTTTTTATTTTTTTTATAAAAAAGTAACACAAATTAGTACTTTACCACTCGACTTTGCACTGTGCATGAAGAGGTCCAGCAGAGCAGAATTCAGATGTTCCTAATGTCACAATAGCAATAAAGAGCAAGTTTGAGAAACGCATGATTATTCTCAGTCTCGTAGCTGCAGCTAGTTCAGTCAGAGCTGAACGTTTTCCAGAGGTTTTTACAGGACACAAACAGAATCATAGGATGGTCATGAGTGAGGCTGCGAGGGAAATTGACTAATTTAATCAGAACATCAACCGAACTCTCAGAGAAGAAACAGGCCTACAGGGTGTGTGAACACTGAGCTCAGTGTGAAGTAAGAGCGATGACGTTTTTTAAAGTGAGTTTTCAAACGAAGAATTAAAGTCACTCCTTCCCTGATGTCCACTACCAACCCCACCCCCCAAAAAAATAAATTACTCAAATTCTTAACGGTCCTATTTAAATTGAGGATCAGAAACTAAAACAAAAATTAGGGATTTGTGAAAAACAAAGCTGGTGAATATTTGTTGGACAATCTGGACAAGGCAGATAAGGAAGAAACATTTAAACAGGAAAATTCTGTCATCATTTACAGTACTTGTGTTTCACAAAAACTGTATGACTAACTTTCATTTATGGAGCACACATTAATGTCCTTCAAAATATCTTTTGCAGATGTGCAGAAACAAACCATATGCAATGCACGAACTATACACTAAAATCCTGCTAACATCTTCAGCAAGTCATATGACAGTCCTCTGACCTCCTCCAGGATGTGCTGCAGCTTTACCCGTCTCACAGTCAGTGACTTTCACCACTGTGGTCAGGAACAACATGCTGTATCTGCAGGCCTGAAGCTGATGTCCTGCTGCTGCACAGAAGATGGAGAAGAAGAGGGTAAACAGCAGTGTGAACTCATCAAAGGACTGGAGGAAAGAGCGTAGACACTATTTTTGGAGAAATTGACACATTGTCGTCAGCATGCTCTTCCTCCTGGCTCTCTCTCTGTCCACACTCCTGCCAAAGATAGGACCTTAAGGTGTCACAGATTTTGACACAAAGTCAAGCAGTAAATGTCACAGTCTATTTGTATTGTACCTAATTTATAGTATCTATCTATCTTTCTGTTAAATTAAACCTAAACCAGTATACTGTCTGTTTTGATCTTTCTGTGTACCAGCACTGAGATATGGTGAAATGTGTTATTCATTATTATCAGGTTTTTCCAGTAATCTGTTGCACAGCCCATAATAGCAGGGGTTTTAATTTTAATGAATTGCTTCAATCCCTCTCACGTGAAAATGTCATCAGTTTTTGGCTGAAAGGGTTTTTGCGCAGTGCATTGTATTTACATTGTTCACCTGTGTTATGCAATTCACCAGAAATCAGAAAATAAACTCAACTGAATTAAATTATTATTATTATTAAAATATATATATATTGCTAGTAAAAACAAATTCTGAGGTATTTTATCAAACATAACCTGAATTAAAACAGGCACAAAACTAGTTTATTTTCCCAAATGCATGTTAAATATTTAAATATTGTTAAATAAACAATGTTATGAGAAGAGGTTGTGGATTATTTATCACATTATTACAGAGACACATTATTAAGTCATTTTCTGTGGGGTCTATCACTTGCATATTTAATATGATATTGCATAATTTGCATATTTAAAATGTTTAACAGATAAAGAGTAGTCTATTTTATGTGCATTAACACTATTCTAAAAGCTTCTAATAGTTGAATTTTCATGAAAATAAATGAACATAATCTATTTGCCTGTACTACATCTTCAAAATCAGCATCTTGGCCTATATAAACATCTTTTAAACATGTCTTGCTCAGTCGTGGTGCTTTATTATGAACTATAATACTGAGTTAGCAGCCTAGATCAACCCAGAGGTGCATCCTGCTGCAGAGGCTGTCTCACACACAGAAGATCAGAAACATGCTGCAGCACTCCAACATGAACATAGAAACAGAAAAAACAAGAACGGCAGATTATCGTGAATCTTGGTTTATGATTACTAGAAGGTATATATAGGCTCGGAAATTATTAATAAATTGTTAAAAACGAACCGGTCTAAATAGTAATTCTCCCACTTAATTTCTTAACTGGGTTTATTTAATACAAAGGCTGTTAGACAATATCAGTTTATTTTTTATGATTTAATGACGACACTTGTCACGTGGTAACTGTTGTTTTTCTCAGCGCTGAGTAGGATGAACAAACCACGTTCGTATGATGATTAACGAATGAAGGTTTCTCAAAATCGTTTTTTATAAAAAATTATTGGGACTTATCTCCATTTGTATGTGAGGGTCAATACCAACAAAATTTATAGATTAAAACGATTACTCTGTTACGTGCACAAATATTTCCAGTGAAATGAAAAGCGTTCTAAATGTTTACATTTGACTCAATGAAGAATTCTCTCTTTGAGCCTCCACGCGCCCCTTGAGGAGACAGTGTTCAGTATCAGCTGCTGCTCGATGAAGAGATTCGCCGTTTCTCCGTGTAAGTGCAAATCTAACGGACAGAGCAGAGTGCGGGGAAGCAGTCACCGGGGAGGGACACACACAGCTCATCTGTTTGCTCGATGGTGTCACGGCAGATTCCATTACAGGTAACGTTATAACCTTGAGATGTTTTTCGCAATTACATATACATCGGGTGCGTCATGTTCTGTTCTACCATCATCATGCGTGATTCACACAGCAACCAGCCCCTGACATTACATAAATATATAGGTTAAATATTGTTTCTGTTCTTTTTTTGATGAATAAAGAATGATACCTTATGTAATATATATTGCATCAATACCAGCAAACATTCACCTTCGATACTCTTTAACAGGTCACACAGCTAGTCTGAGATTACAAATCATGGCATTCTATTCGATTCTGTATTCATGGGCATTTTTTCACATTTTAAAACAGGTTTTTATGAGGAAGCCTTACATGCATCCAACCTGTGGATCTTAATATGTATATATATTTTTTAAATCTAATGTAATATTATTATTGTTTATATAGTTAATATTGAATTATTATTGGTATTTTATTATTATTATTATTATTATTATTTGCATTGTTATTTTAAAGGGGTCATATGATGCGATTTAAAATTTTCCTTTCTCTTTGGAGTGTAACAAGCTTTTGATGCATAAAGAAGATCTGTAAAGTTGCAAAGACTTAAGTCTCAAACCCAAAAACAGATTCTTTATAAAAAAAAGTCAAGACTCGTCCATGCCCCCGAAAAGGCTCGTTCTAACACGCCCCCACATTTCTATGTCACTATGTGGGAAGATTTGCATAACGCTGCCCAGATGTTCACACAAAGAAAGAAGGCATTACTTTTATTCTCATTGTAGTATTGTTGTTGCCGCCGCCGCCACGTCGTATAGATGCAGTGTGTTTCACTGTGAAAGTGAATTCTACTTTGTTTGGCCTTCCAAAAGAGGATGTTATCCGCTTCATCATGCCTGGAGCTGATCCCTATTGGTCGCTGAGAAAATACATAAACTTTGCACTGTGGATCGCCGGATCGGCTTTCACCATGGACGAAGTGAAGTCCAGCCCGGGTCCAGCCCATGTGGTTGCTGCAAGCCCAACAGACGCTCCTTTGTAAAAATCCGCCAGACGCGCTGTTTTTCAAGCTGGCCTTCAGTCACTCAAGGCCGTGGTGTGTGACGTTGTTCCATTGCGAAAGCAAAACTACTTTGTTTGGCCTTCAAAAAGAGGACACGACTAGAAATCATGCTTATATCACATTTATAATGGGTTTTGTGTTTATGTCTCAATGGAATCACAATATGTAAAGGGCGTAACATTTCCGTCACACGCTTGAGGTATTCGACCAATCGCAATGCACTGGATAGCTGGCCAATCAGAGCACACGTCGCTTTTCAGACTGCTGAACCTTGTAAAAATCTATGCATTTCAGAAGGCGGAAAAACAATAATGTACAGTATGTGGAACATAATGTGTTTTTTTAACCTTAAACAGCATAAACACATTTCATTACACCAAATAATGTTCTTTTTAGCAGCATCATCTGACCCCTTTAATAACCGTTTCCCACCCAATTCTCAATACTGCATCCAGATAGTGTACTTGCGAGTTTAAATGGTCTTAATTCTCAATGATGATTGTCATTCGATTCTCATTGATAGTAAATAAATGTAATACAATAATAAAAATCATGCTATCCGGACACATTTCTACAAAATAAAGGAAATATTTATTTGTTCTTGACAAGTTTAAAGAGATTGTCTTTTTTTAACCATATCATTATTCCATAAGTGTCTTAAGATCCAGTACGAGGTGCTTCGGGCCTGAAAATGGACTCTATCTCACTGCTGGGCAGCAGCCCGGCCAGCACCAAAGTCTGCTTCCTACCAAACGGGCTGAAGAACGGGTCCAAAGAGGGACCGGGCAAGCCCACGGTCGCCATCATCGGTTCTGGAGACTTCTCCAAAAGCCTGACCCTGCGGCTGCTCCGCAGCGGCTTTCACGTGGTGGTGGGGAGCCGTCAGCCCAAAAGAGCGGCCGAGTCGTTCCCGCACGTGGTAGATGTGACCCATCACGAGGACGCAGTGGGGAAGGCCAACATCGTGTTCCTGGCCATTCGCCGAGAGCACTATTCCTCTCTCTGGGACATCAAACACCTGCTGGCTGGAAAAATACTGGTGGATGTCAGCAACAACAGACGGGTCAACCAGTATCCAGAATCAAATGCAGAATACCTAGCGTCCCTATTCCCAGAATCCATTGTGGTCAAAGGCTTTAATGTGATCTCGTCCTGGGCCATGCAGTCAGGCCCCAGAGACTCCAGTCGACAGGTACGTTGTACAAAATTCAGAGTACTTCCATAGCCACAAGACTCAGGAAATTTTAAAGGTTTTAAACATGCAGAAGTAAATAATCAGGCTTAGCAAGCTTGGCCAGGTAAGACACACAGTTCAAAATGTTTCTGTTCAGAGCTTCAGAACAGTCTGTGCAAGGTGTATCAAGAAACAGTGTCTCAACCTGGACTCATTCACAGTCTATATAGTACCAGTGCATTTTATGTATTATTTCTGTACTATAGTAGGCCTATATAGTATTATTTTGAAGCAGCTTTTTTATGTTATCATTTTATACTTTTAGTTATTCTGTGACATGCTTTAGTATTTATTATTACTATTATTATTAATATACATATTTCTGTTCAGCTTTAATCTGTTTAGTTAAATTTCATTTTGAATATTTTAGTACTTAAACATTTATTAATATTTTGAAGTAGCTTACATTTCTTTGTTTTAATTTTTAATTTTTAGTAATTATTGCGCTTTTGTAATTATTATTATTATTTTAAATATTTCTAGTTAACGTTAATCTATTTTTATTTCAGTTTTATTTGTAGTAATTTCAGTACTTAAACTTATATATATATATTTTTTTTTTTTTTAATTTTAGTCCTAGTTCTGTTATGTGCCTTTGTAATTATTACTATAAATATTTCCGTTCAGCTTTAATTTTTTTATTTCAGTTTTATGTTTAGTAATTTTATTACTTAAACTTATAAATATAAAACTTACTTTTAGTTAAAAGTTACTTTTAGTTTAGTTTTGTTTTCATTTTTAGTTTTAGCGATTTTGATATGTGCTTTTGTAATTTTAGTTATTTTGTAAAAAGTATTTCTGTTCAGCTTTAATTTATTTTTATTTCAGTTTCATTTTTAGTAATTTATTACTTAAACCTATTTATTAATATTTTGAAGTAGCTTTAATTTTAGTTTTCATGTTTCATTTGTTCTTTTATTCTCTTATGTGCTTTTTAAAATTGTACTTATTATTTTTATTTCAGTTTTATTTCCAAACATTTTGGTATTTCAATTTATTTTGTTTGACTAAGTTGACAAGGCAATATTTCTTATTTTAATTGTAGTTTTTCATCTAATATTGAAATGTCATTTTAGCGATTTATTTCTATTAACGACAAAATACTTGATATTTGTTTCAACAACATAGATCTACTTTATTTCATTTAACAATTATTATTTTTTTTTTTATAGTTTTAGTTTTGCCAAATTTTACTGCTTTATAACTGCAGTATATAAAATACAACAAAAATCACCAGCAGTGTTCAGCAGTGTACTAAATGCTGTGGGTCAGAAACAAAATACAGTCCTCTGCATGCTAATAAAAATCCTGAAGTGACTTGGTGTCCAAGGAATGAAGATGATGATGAGGATTATATCTCCTCGTATTAGCAGAGACCCATGGGTCTTCCAGCCAGTGAAAGTAAATGTTGAATTATGAACAGATGATCTACCCTCTTTGGGAAACTCTATGAGCTCAAAGAGGAAAAGTTTTTATTATCACAATGAAAGATCCATTACAGCCATGCCATAAACTTGCATTTATCTCACAGTCTAATTTGGAAACCTTATAAACCCAGTGAATTAATTCCACTCTAGTTATGGGTAGGGAATTGTTCCTACTGTAAACGATCATGCATACTAACCATGGGATATAAAGTCTGAGACCACATGAAAATCTGGTATTCCCAATCTACTTTAAACTTGGAATTGGCCAACAATGATCTGGTCACCAATAAATCAGCCTGAGTGGGTTTTGAAAGGAGCTATAATTGATTGCTTGTAATCTCTTTCTACAGGTCTATATTTGCAGTAATTCAGTGGACGCTCGACAGCAGCTCGTTGAACTGGCCCGTCAACTCACTTTCATCCCTGTGGACATGGGTGCGCTCTCTTCTGCCAAAGAGATTGAGAATATGCCACTGCATCTCTTCACCGCCTGGAAAGGACCCGTTCTGACCGCGGTCGCCTTGTCCATCTTCTTTTTCGCTTACTCCTTTGTGCGGGACATTATCCATCCTTATATGAAGACCAGACAGAGTTTTTTCTACAAGATTCCTCTGGAGATCGTGAACAGGACGCTGCCTGCAGTGGCTATCGTTCTGCTAGCGCTGGTGTATTTAGCAGGACAGCTTGCTGCTGTGTACCAGCTCATCTACGGGACGAAGTACCGCCGCTTCCCACTCTGGCTGGAGGGCTGGCTGGAGAGCCGCAAACAGCTGGGCTTGCTGAGCTTCTTCTTTGGCTGTGTTCACGTGCTGTACAGCCTCTGCCTGCCCATGAGACGCTCGGAGAGATACCTGATGCTCAACATGGCCTATCAGCAGGTCTGTGTGTGTCTAACACCAGTGAGAGCCAGCAGATTCACTGTCTGGTTTCCTCATACTTTTATTCTGGATTTTATGTTTTGAGAGTGTGGCTAATATTACAATAATAATAATAATAGTTAATACAATATAAAATAAATATATGAAAACATACATAAATACATAAAGATACAATGATATTAATATAAACTATATATTTTTGTGCTGTCACGGTACCAAAATTTCAGTATTCAGTACCGATACCAGTGAAAATCCACGGTTCTCGGTACCAATTTCGGTAACAAAGCAAAACACAAAAATATGCTAATTTAAAAAAAAAACTAACTTTTTAGCACTTAAAATAAAACCAATGACATTCTTTATACTTATTTACAATTTTTTTCTTGTAGTTTTTCTCCAAGTTATATAATTATGAAAAACAGTAAACAAGTTTCACCCAAATTTAATTTGTCTTTTAATTTATGAAATTTAAACACATTTTATTTTGGTAAATAAAGGGGACTTGCTATTAACATTAAAACATGGAATAAATATTGTGATTCATTTCTTTGAAAAATTTTCAACAGTAGTAGCAGTATCACATACATTTTACTAATGTAATAGTAATAGTAAAACGAATTACATCTTTTTTGTGCGATTTAGATGAACTGGGCTGGAGAGTGATGTCACAGCCTCTGAAAATATTTTGGATGTATCTACGGAAGGAAAATAGATACAGTGTTTGTTTTAACGGCACAAACGGGCACAAATCGAGCACAAACGAACTGTGCTGGTTTTAAGCGATTTGGGCGACATGGGGTGGAGAGTGACGTCACACGGTCAAAAAAAGAATGTTTAATATCTCAAACACCAAGCCAGCACAAACGTTCGTTTCTGCGGCACAAATCAGCACAAACATAGCACAAACGAATGGCATAATTTTGGTGATTATTTCTTTTTATGGGGTGCCAACTTCACGGAGGTTGACAACATTAGTGCAAATATATTATTATACATTTTCATTGCCATCATATTGTCATTATAATCATACATACATAATTACATACATAAATACATGTACAATATCATGTATATAAAATACAATAACAATGATAATAATCATCGTATGTAAATAAATATATAGATAAATACACACTGATACAACAACAAAATAATTAATAATGATAATAATAATAAAATATAAAAAATATATAAATGCATAATGCATAAAGAGATATTAATAGAAACTACACTATTATTATTATTATTATTATTGTTGTTATTATTATAATACCAGTTATTAATAATAAATGTATTAGCAATTTCGGTCGTTGTAGTTCAGATTTAGATTTATTTTCATAATATAATCATTATATCAGCCTGTCATCCACAATAATAATAATAATAATAATAATACTTAATAAAATATAAAATAAACATATGAATACATACATATATGAATACATAGAGATACAATGATATTAAAATATAATAATAATTATTATTATTATGCATTGTTAAATAATTGTAATCATCATAATAATCATAAAGTGAAGTAAGTAAAGTAAAAAAATACATGCATAAATACACATAGAGATTAATTAATAGAGTATTAATACTAAGCATAATTAATAATCGTTGTTAATTAACAACGATGATAATTATCATGTGAAAATCAATATATAGATAAATACATACATACTGATACAAAAACTAATAATAATAATACTAATATTGTTAATAATTGGCATACACACAGAATAATATTAATAATAATAATACTAATGAAAACATGTTTCCTCGGTCTTTATATATTTGTTATGCACCAAATGCTACAAAACGTATACAATTTCATAACTAAGTGTTATTTAAAATAACTATGTAAAATAGATGTTCAACATACATTTCACATAATTTCATATTTACATTAATGTTTGTATAAGTAAAGTATGTATAAGTATATAGTATAGTAGCATGAATGTTAATGCTTTAAAATAAATAAAATAAAAATGTACATTTAAAGTCCTATGAACAAATATTATTTTTTTCTTTCTCTGTAGGTGCATGCCAACATAGAGAACTCGTGGAATGAGGAGGAAGTTTGGAGAGTGGAAATGTACGTTTCCTTCGGCATCATGGGATTGGGGCTCCTCTCTCTCTTAGCTGTCACTTCCATTCCATCGGTGCACAACACACTCAACTGGAGAGAGTTTAGCTTTATCCAGGTAAGACAGTCTCCATCCTCCAATCTCGCAGCTTGAGTGTTCTTCGGTCCTCAGACAAATAAGATGTCAAACGGCGTCTATATCCTGTCAGTCCACTCTAGGTTACATCGCCCTGCTCATCTGCACGTTCCACGCTCTGCTCTTCGGCTGGCAGCGGGCGTTTCTGGAGGACTCTTATCGCTTCTACATGCCACCCAATTTTGTCCTTGCCCTGGTTCTTCCGGTCACGGTGATAATCGGAAAAGTGGTATTGCTGCTTCCCTGTGTGGGCCGGAAGCTGAAACGGATCAGGCGTGGATTAGACTGCAATCAGAGCCGCACCAACCACGAGAGACCCGCTGCCCACGTTTCACCTGAGAGGGTCACCATCATGTAACTCCACCAAAGTTTTAATGTCACAGTAACGGTGAACTCTCAGCCTTTTGTTTCTAATCATGCACACAATACCTGGCCAGCATACAGCCTGTCTATAAGGTGACATTTCAGCTGCTTTATTGGACTCAAAGATTTATTTGTAAGGTTCCAGTCCTGTTTTCTTTAATGGATAAGAGTTGAGTCAGAACTCTAATTGTCATGTGACCTCATTGACCCCTTCAAAGGAGGATGTCATGTGACCAGATGACCTGTTCATGAGTCTATTGTATATCAAACCTTATTAAAAACAGTGTTATTTATGCACACTCCACTGTTAAAAAAAAATTGGGGTCAGTAAAATGTTTGAATATTTTTGAATGTTTAATGTTTTAATGCTCACCAAGGTTGCTTGTGCTTTTTTTTTTCAGAAGTAAAATTGTACTGACCCCAAAAATGTGAACAGAAATGTGCAGTTTGATTAATTCTCATGGCAAAACTATGGCTTATGGCTTTATATCAACATGAAATGTTTGGCAATCTTCCATCAACATGAAACTTTATCCACACAGGAAATGTGTTAAGCTTATGTTCAAGATAGAACAGAACTATAGTTTTTGGGGAAATAAAAGCATTACCTTTGTGATCGAAACTTTAATATCCTGGGCTTCATTGTGGTACAGAAACACCCTCTTTTCTCTATCCAGTCATTTCCCAATGGGACTCCCTGAAGTTCTTCCCTGTTTTACTGAGAAATATATCACATATATTAAATGGGTTGGGAATGTCATTTCATGTTGACTTTAGTATAATTGAAGCATTTTTTAAACACTGGATTAACTGCATTCACAACACTCTGAGATTTGATGGTTCATATACCAGACTGACATGTTATGTGAGTGTCACACCGAATCTGTTTTAACATCTGTACAGGCGAAACAGTACCATGACAAGTTCAGTCACTGGAAATGACCTGCACAGACTCACAGCTAAACATCTCATGCTAACAGACAGCTCTTTTCTGCACTGTTTCCTGTGAAACTGTTTTGTGTCACTTGTCTTGTTGTACACAGTGCTATCTGCCTCCAGTGTGTTGTTTGGTAGAAGTGTGAACGCTCAAACTCCTGTGCCTCACTTGATGTTTGGAGTGAGTAACAATAAATACAAAAGTGCACAATATCTCTCCAAGACACTCTTAATTATTATATATATATGTGTGTGTGTGTGTGTGTGTGTGTGTGTATGCATGCAAGTATGTATATATATATTTATATATAAGTATATATATATATATAAGTTTGGACACACCTTCTCATTCAAAGAGTTTTCTTTATTTTCATGACTATGAAAATTGTAGATTCACACTGAAGGCATCAAAACTATGAATTAACACATGTGGAATTATATATGGAATTATATTCATAACAAAAAAGTGTGAAACAACTGAAAATATGTCATATTCTAGGTTCTTCAAAGTAGCCACCTTTTGCTTTGATTACTGCTTTGCACACTCTTGGCTTTCTCTTGATGAGCTTCAAGAGGTAGTCACCTGAAATGGTCTTCTAACAGTCTTGAAGGAGTTCCCCGAGAGATGCTTAGCACTTGTTGGCCCTTTTGCCTTCTGTCTGCGGTCCAGCTCACCCCTAAACCATCTGGATTGGGTTCAGGTCCAGTGACTGTGGAGGCCAGGTCATCTGGAGCAGCACCCCATCACTCTCCTTCTTGCTCAAATAGTCCTTGATGCCTTCAGTGTGACTCTACAATTTTCATAGTAATGAAAATAAAGAAAACTCTTTGAATGAGAAGGTGTGTCCAAACTTTTGTTCTGTACTGTATATATATATATAAGCTGATTTGATCTGATTTTACCTACCCATACAAACAAGTACTAAGCTGTTTCCATTGCATTAGATAATAAAATCACGGTACTCCAAGTTTGAGGTTGGTAAGATTTTTTTTTAATGTTTAAAGGCTGCATTTATTTAATTCAAAATACAGTACAAATTGTAAAAAATCATTACAATTTAAAATAACTGTTTTCTATTTTAATATATTTTAAAATATAATTTATTCCTGGGATGCAAAGCTGAATTTTCAGTATCATTGCTCCAGTCTTCAGAGTCACATGATGCTGATTTGCTGCTCAAAGAACATTTGATATTATCACCTTTTTTTTTCTGTGACCATTTTTTTTTCATTTATTTATTATATATTTAAAAATACTTTTTTTTGTAAGAGTGCACAAGTCTTTAATATCACTTTTGATATTTAATGCATCCTTCCTGAAAAGAAGTATTAAGTACTTAAGTACAAAATATTTTGGTAATGTACTTTTGAAAAATACCATGGTAATGCCACATTACATGACTAAACAGGAATGATATTTTCATGGTATCATGTCCAAAAAAAAAAAAAAAAAAAGACATAGTACCTTTTTAGTATGCATAGAAGATTAAAGGTTAAAAACAATAATAATAAAAAATATATATATATTGTTTTACAAAAATATTAAATATTAAATTTTGACTGCAGTACATAAACTTGCATAGTTGAAAATCTTCCCTCAGAATGTCATGTGGCAAATACAACTGCGATTTGTGTTCACTCAGTTGGAGATATTAACTATGAAAAGACACACCAGAAAAAAAAGTAGCATAAAATATTTGTATGACACCTCATTTTCACCTCATTACCACTCCCACACATTTAGCACTGCAATAATCACATCCACCAGCAGGTGGCGCTCCTCTCCCTCTCAAACAGAGCATTATGGGTGGGTGTCTAGTGCTGCCCACCACCAGTTCGTCATGAGATAAAACGTAATCTCTTCATCCCCCAAAATGTTCAGTTTAGATCTCAGCAGGCGTTTCTGAACCCTTAAAGATCTCCTGAAGCTCTGGACTCATAATAATATCAATTAGCGTGAGATGAGCAGAGAGTCCGTCTCTAAGGCCACAGGACTGTGATGCTAAAGCCTGTTAAACCTTTTATAAAGCCATTATCACTTAAGGGAGCCGAAGCATTGACCCTGGCGGAACATCCTTCGATGTTTCGATGAAATGTCACGAGGGTGTTTTGTTTGGACCGGACCTCGAGCCTCTATAAGTGTCACTGCCAAGCATTTACTAGGAAACTTCCCACAAATCACTGCAAATCCAGGACCGAGACACTTCTCACGCCATGCTGAGATTGTAACAGTCACCATGGCTACAAATGCACTTCCTGCTAAGTTTGAAAAACAGAGAGAGATTAGTCTTAATTACCACTAATGATCAACAAACAAGGAGAAATTGTCTGCTTATTATACTCCCGTACAGGTTATCACCCCGAACCATAATGGCCCCACAAACTTACATCTGCTTCACGCTGATGTCGTTCATCAAAACAGCGGCGTTAATTGCGAGGGAGAGTAAAAACTGCAGTTTAGGAGAGCGTGTGGCCAGCTTGGGCTCATAAACAAAACACTCTGCCTCATTTGCTTTTTAATACTTTTATGGTGGGTTCCTCAGTGGTTCTCAGGAGGAACATTACACTTTTGTTGTACAACAGACACAATGAAGCTGTCTTAAATGACACTGGGAGCGTTTCCCAAAACCATAGTTGCTAACTAAGTTAGCAACTTTGTTGGTTGCAATACAATTTCCCATTGCCAACCAACTAAGTTGCTAACAGGTTAGCAACTATGCTAACCTGTTAGCATAGTTAGCATAGTTGCTAACTAAATTAGAAACTTTGTTGGTTGCAATACAATTTCCCATTGCCAACCAACTAAGTTGCAGGTTAGCAACTATGTTTTTGTGAAACGCACCTCTGGTTAATAAAACAAATAGAGGACATGAAGACAAAAAGCTAAATATCTACAGACTACGGTTTAAAAGTTTGGGGTTATAATTTTTTTTTTTTTTTAAGAATTCAGTTCTCTCAGTTTTTAATTTTACATTCAGTCTCTCCCTTTCTCTCTCCTATCGATTGCCTTTTCTACTCCTCTCACTAGAAGACCTGAACAACTCTTCCTCCTCTCACTGATTGCATAATCTTCACTATTAAAATATGAAAATGGTTCGTGTGAAGATCTGTTCCTGTGGTACAGTGGTTACTAAGGGATCAGAAATTAAAATTTCCTGTAAGTATACTCACCTCCAAGCCATCCAAGATGTAGACGAGTTTGCTTGTTCTTCGGAACAGATTTGGAGAAATGTAACATTACATCACTTGCTCGCCGATGGCTCCTCTGCAGTGAATGGGTGCCGTCAGAATAAGAGTCCAAAGAGCTGATAAATACATCACAATAATCCACAAGTAATCCACACGGCTCCGTTATCAAGAGGAAACGGCCCAAAAAAAGTTCTAAACAAATGTGTCAGTGGATTTTGTTGTGAAAGGACAACAGGGAATGGATATTTTTCTCATTGGAGAAAGCATTATTATAGATTATGACCAGAATCAACAGCCTCAATAACTGATGGACAAAACAAAATAACGGATGTACTGGAGTTGTGTGGATTACTTGTAAATTGTTGTGATGGTTTTCTTAGCTGTTTGGACTCTCATTCTGACGGCACCCATTCACTGCAGAGGACCCATTGGTGAGCAAGTCATATAATGCAAATTTTTGCCAAATCCGATGAAGACATTTTCCTTTTTAGGTGAACTATTCCTTTAAGGTGCATCTTGCTTTAAAGAAATGTAAACCTACAAATGAAGATGCTGTCATCATTTACTCATCCTCATGTCGTTCCAAACCCTATGATTTTCCTTCTTCCGTGAAACACAATTGGAGATGTCAAGCACAATGTCTTCTCTTCCCTTACAATGCGAGTGAATGTCGACAGAAGCTGTCAAGCTGTAAAAATGACAAAAAAGCAGAAGAAAGAAAGACATACTAGTTTGGAAAGACGTGAAGATGAGTAAATGACGACAAAACTTTCATTTTAGGGTGAATAATCAGTTGAAATACCTAAAACTGTTCACTGTTCTACCGTGAAAAACATCTTGTTTTCTTTCTTCTTTTTTTTCTGGAGTTATATTTTACACTCTTGAGAGTGTCCTTAAGTTACTCTGTTCTACATTAAACTGCCCTTGTTCTGTTTTAACCTCAAAAGGGGATATGGTGATGAATATACAAGTGCTGGACGTTCTGACACGGAATGATACACTTATAGAGGCACTCTGCTTTCCTCCCGATTAAATGAAAAGGAAATTGCTCCACTATCATTTATGTGCAGAACCATCTTCATTATGAAAGCCACCAGGAAGCTGACATCCAAGTGTTGAACCACTGCCAATAAAACCAATCAGAGCGTAGCCGGGGCCTGAGGCTGCAAAACAGCACCGAGAGAGAGAAAAAGAGCCTGCAAGATTCATCAGAGAAGAACATAGCAAAACGACCGTTAGAAAACGGTTAGGATTCATCTCAGAGAGGATAAAACCAAACAAATTAGAATCAGAACAGAGCAGACTGGATAGATCAGAACAGATGAATTAAAAAGAACAGCAGAGGAGAATAGTAAAGAGCAGGAGAACAGAATAGAAGAGAAGGGAGAAATAGAACTCAACAAACAAACGGAAAGAGAAGAACTGGAATATATTAACTAAACATGCAGAATAAATAGAATTGAACAGAATAGAATGGAGCAGGAGCTTCTCAAACTGGTGGTCCATGAAGGATTCCAGGTACTTTGGAAGATTTAAAGTACATTATTATATTAAATAAAATAATATTTCAACACAATTTAAGCATAATTTTACCGCTTCTTTTAAATTATCATTAATTTATGTCACATATGTTAAAATAAATACAACTGAATTGAAAGTTGGAGAAGCAATTTATTATATTCACTGTTGTTTAAAAATTCCAGGATCAGTAACATTTAATTAAATTTACATTAAACATTAAATGTTTTGAAAAAAGTATCTCATGTTAAAAAAAAAAACAGTATAGGAATTGTTATTATATAATAATATATTATTTATTATTATTGTATTGATTTGTTTTTAAGTGGTGTATTCACTACTGTTTGGAGTCTTCCAAATTTTGTAATATATCTGAAAGAAGTCTCTTATTCTTAAATCAATACAGTAAAAACAACAATAATGTTAAATATTACAATAGAAAACAATAGCTTTCTATTTGAATGCACTTTAAAATTTAATTTATTTCTGTGACCAAAGCAGAATTTTCATCTTAATAAGTCCAGTCTTCAGTTTCACATGATCTTTCATAAATCATTCTAACATGAGGACTTACTGCTCAAGAAACATTTATGATTAAACCTATTATCATGCTTAAAAACAGTGCATTTGACTATTTTTGTGGTAACACAATAAATGTATTTCCTGTCACTTCTGATCAACTTAATGGATCCTTGATGAATAAAACTATTAATTTCTTTAAAAAAACAACAGATCCCAAAATGTAACAGAACAAAGAATAGAGCAGGCGACAGCAAATGAAGTGCATTGATTAGTCAATGATAAAGCTGCTACATGGAATCAGATGTAAACTGTGAAGCTCACAGAATGTTTTGAGAGGGTCTTTGCTGGTCCAGTGACCCGAGCGCGGCGTGGGAGGGACAGCTGAGACACGCAGCCTGCCGGGGAATGAGTGGGCCTGACTGGACTGCCAGCTTCCCTCATTAAGATTTGATTAAGATTATCGTGCCCTTTCACGGAAAGCAAACAGAATGTTCTTCATTTGCTCTTCCTCCACCCTGTCTTCCTGTCCAGGATGTTTCTGTTTTCCCTCTTACGTGCATCTGCGAGGACTGCGTTAAAGAAGGTTGGCACGCTAGTACTGAGTATAGCGCATGACAAACATAGAATGACATTAATGTGTATTTACTGAAGACAATGGAATTATGTTCTTGATCAATATCAATTCAGCCTTGGGCAAACACTTCCTCCATCTATATTCTCTAATTTCCCATAAAAAAAAAAAAAAAGAATAAAAAAAAAACACTAACAGGAGTGAGAATGTAACAAAAATATATATCCTACATATTTCTGCAGGTTTAAAACTGATGTTTGCTTTGTTTGAATAATTTGTATTATAATATAAACATAATATTAAAATAATATATATTAATACATATCACACATAACAACATATATATAATATAATATAATATAATATAATATAATATAATATAATATAATATAATATAATATAATATAACATACACAGATGTAATTAATGTTTTATATACATATACAATATAATTACTATAATTTATATATATTATTAAAATTCACACAAACACACATATGTAGCATAAATATTATATTAATTATATTATTATTAATTATATTAATATATATATATATATATATATATATATATATATAGAGAGAGAGAGAGAGAGAGAGAGAGAGAGAGAGAGAATTATTAAATGACGCATTTCTTACATCTCTTCTAATTATGTTTTTCTAACATCTCTTACATACTTTATTAATGTCATTAAATTATATACATACATACATATACATATATATATATATATATATATATATATATATATATATATATATATATATTACTAATAAAATATAATTATTATAATTTTTATATATTCTTAAAATATTTTTTTGTACTAAAAAAATTAAAAATAAATACATTTTAAAAATTCGGAAATTTGACAATAAATTATCAAAATACCAGTAGAGGTTATGGTGTTTATGGTGTCATAAACTCTGGTAGTCATGGTGTATTTTTTGTGAAGACATCATCATAAAGAGACTCATTAATGATGAACTCACCGCACATGAGGGTAACAGACCGCATGTCTGTCCTCCACGTCTCCCAGAGGAAAGGTGATAGGATCGATATCCACACGTGCCATTAGTTTTCCACATGAGGCTGTGATAGATAATCCCTGCATAAATCACGTGACTGCAGTGCACCTTTCAACAACACGCTCCGGCCAATCAATCACCTGCATCAACCCCGTCATCCAATCAGAAGCCAGCTCTCTGAGACGAACAGGTTGGTCTGCCTGACGACCCGGCCCGATGCTTCTGTTCAACCGAATATGAAACCTTCAGGTCAGCCAAAGAACAAAGTGCGTATCTTAACTCCAAAGCAATGAAATATAATTTCCCCTAGTTCTTTTGCCACAAACCGGATGAAATATCCCCAAATGTGTTGTGTTTGAGAAGGAATGAGATTTCACTATCGGATCTTGAACCTGAGAACGGCGGAGGTCTAAGCTGACGGAAACACAGTCCTGCAGGCCTGGAATCTGCTTGATACGTTGCCACAGAGATAAGAATGGCATGTTGTGTTTCTCATTGAGTGAAGGACTAGCCTGACTCTCATTTGACATATGGAGGCAGGAAAATGGAGACTGCAGACGTGATAAATGTTGCATGTAATGTACTGTAGTTTGCAGGACTGAGCGCCATTAAGAAGTTAGTGAACTGCTGGATCTGAATCGAATTTGCAGAAAACAGAATTTCAGGAAGTAGAATTTTTATTGTTACAAATTAATATACAAAGATAATTTTCATTCAATGTAACATTAATAATACATTTGTTATAGGATATATAAAAATTCACACATGAATATTTGTAAATAAACAGAATATGTATATTATTCAATATTATTAATAATAATAAAAATTAACATTAATCGTGTTAACATATATAAATCTATATAAAAATCTATGAAACACATATACAGCGGAAGTTTTCCACTAGTGAACAACCATAAAGTGACCTGGTGACCTCCAAAAGAAAAAAAAAAAAAACTGTTGTACTTGATTGAATTTTCATTTGGTAAAATCCTCTTCATGTATTTCCAAATGAAATTCCAATTCAGCATCTTGTTAGATATTCACATGCATGAAATGGAGCCGATTCTTCACTTCTGAAAGGCCCTCGTTAGTCATTTTGGGGCAAAATGCTCCATCAAATCTTGGCTCAGTTTATTCGCAGGAAAGAGCTGGGCGGAAACCATAGCAGATGTGATCAGACCAGGCGAAAAACCCTATTTGATGCTGCTCTCACACTAGACAAAGTGCACTCACAAGCTCTTTCAGGCTCACAGATGATCTACAATAGCCACTAGTACTTTACAAGACCCATTGACGACCCTTTCAGGCTGGTCATGTTATCCTGGAGGCTTTAAACTGGAACCATCTATCAAAAATAATAAGCTTTCATCTCTTCATCTGACCGAGCTGCTTTTGGCTTCATCGCTGAACCAGATGGAGAGAATCCTTTCACCGAGCCAATCGGCTGTATCTCTGCCTAACTTCAAACAGTTTAACTCATCATCTCTCCTGGAGAACTGTGGGATTTCTTTTCCCACGCAGTAAGACGCGTCCTGTCCAGCTTCCGCTTCTTTAAGGTCGAATTTGTTCACGTACCATTTCCCCAGGTCACTTTACAGTCAAACCGCTGAAATCTTGCCACCGTCTGCCCACACTAAGAGCAAAGCTAGCCTTATACTCCAGTCCAGATCATTAACCTGCTCATTTGAGTGTCTCTCGCAGTGTCTACGGTGTTAACTGCCCTGAATAAAGACTGCCAACTATTCTTTTAAAATAGTAAGTGGAACTGCAGGCATTATATATGTATTATTATCAGTGGTGCCATTAAAACATATTCAAATATTCAATTAAAATATAATTTAAATATAAATATAATTAAAATGTTATTAATAGATGAAAATCCAAAGAATGAATGTTAATGTAAAGCTAAAACAAAATAAGTACTTCAACTAAAAGATTAAATCAATTAAATCTAAAACAGAAATATTAAAAGAAATACAATCAAAATGACAAAAGCACAAATAAATACTAAAAATAAAAACGAAAAATGAAAGCTAATTCAAAATGTTTATTTGTAATATATGGTATATATGTTCAATTAAAAATGTAAATTAAATTTAAATATATGCATATAGCAGACGCATTTAGCAGCTTTTATCCAAAACGACTTATAGTTCATTCAGGCTATCTAATTTTTACCTATCATTATATGTAATACTGAAATACTAATGGTCATCGTCTTTCAAATTCAATTTTTCTGTGTAAAAATGTCTTGTAAATTGCACATTTTGTAGTTCATGTTGGTATTTAATGCATTCAGAAAACAGTATGCATACTACAGTATATATTGCAGGAAAAGTATAGGATGGTATTTTAATAATAATATAAGATAATAGTATAGGATGGTATTTAAAATAATAATTCAAAATAGTATTTTGAACATAACCTATAATCAGAACGGCTTACTGCTTGTACTATATTTGTTAGGTTTGCAGTGTTTATTGTGGAACGTATGGCAATTATCAGTGTTGTATTTTTGTTTTGTTTTTTGACAGTAGTATGTGATGAAGTCAAGTCAAGTCAGGCATTATTCTATGCACAAAAATAAAATAAAATGACTATTGGACACCACTTATTAAAGCGATATGCAGGTTCAGAATCAGAAAGCTCTTGGATTTGATCAAAAATATCTTAATTTGTGTTACACAGATGAATGAAGGTCTAACAGGTGTGGAACAAATAATTAATGACAGAATTTTCATTTTTGCGTGAATTCTCCCAAATGTAGGCATTGTTCCATCAATTTATAGCATACAATTATTTGAAACATTTACAGGTAAATATAGTGCACCATACTGATACTACTTTTTATTATAGCCATTACACAGTGTATACTATTTTGCAAAGAGTAGCATTTCACTCCAAATATATCAAATATTTAGTTCTGTCCTGAAAAGTGGAGAAGTGAAATCAATATTAGGTTTTGTCAACTGTCTTTGATTGCAGTACAGATTTACAGTATACGCCCAGGGGAAATCTCAACAGCAAATGTATGGTCTGATACTGCTCTTGTATCATATAACAGTATCCTATGCTGAGAGGGTTGTTCGGTAACACACTGATAAGACGGGCTGCTTATCGCTAAATGTTCTATGTGATTATGACAGTCTCTCCAGAGTGGACAGCAAACATTAGCGTCTATCTAAAGTTTATCTCTCAGTCACAGAGCACAAAAATCATCCTCCCTTTGTGGATTCTGATAAAATGTGCCACTTGATCCGATTGGAACACATCCTCAAAGTAAGATGGGATGTAAAGCCCTGTGTGAGCAGAACAGTCCAGCTAGCATCGATCTCCAGCGAGAGCCTGGTGTCTCAGCAGTTGCTCTATTGAGCAGAAGAGCAGCGGTGCGTCCCATTGGAGAGCATCACACACTGCCGGACAGCAGGAGATATAGAGCCCAATCACTCAGCTGATTCATGTTTCCTGCTGCTTTCCTGCACCTCTGCCTGAATCTGCCATCGACCCTCCAATCAAGGCTGAGAATGCAAAGCATGATGGGTTTTCATTTAGTGGGGATTGTATCTGACAGGACAGAGGGATGTGCAGGTTTACTAAAAGAGCAGTTATGTTTGTATTTTCTCTGCAGACAAAGGCGTTTAGCTGCCCTTTCCAGGCCTGACAAATGTTGGGTCAAATGTTGTGTGACTGTATGCGCAGAAGATTTTATGCACAGCATGCTTTTAAAAGACCTGCTGGATTTCAAGTTTAGATGCTGGACAAACTGAACAATTTCTAAACTTTAGTGAAATGAACCGCCATCGGATAAAAATGCCTTTAAGTCATGCAGTCCTCCTGATGCGGGATTCGGTTCAAATAATATTCCAAATCCAATTTAGAATGAATTGTTGAATTCTGCTGATGTAAATGAATATGATGACAGAATCTAGCTGGATAATATAAAATATGCTTTGCTGAAACTGCAGGATAGACTTACAGAAATATAACAGGGAGAATATAAAAAAAAATACGATAGTGTATATGCATAAAGGTAATTAATGTTCAAATATTAAAGTTTATTCATAAATTATTACGCATTTTAAATTATTAAAATTACTATACTAATTATTTAAATGTATTTTTATGATATAATACTATTAAAATGTTATGCTAATATAAACCTAAAACGTAAATTATTTAATTTAAATAATTTCTTAAAATGAATATTTAATATTTTTGAAAATTTGAAAATTGTGTGTGTATATATATATATATATATATTGAAACAATAGAAAATAACTCAAATTATTTTATAGCAAATAATTAAATAGTTAATAAACAAAATATTGCATCCTTTTTTGTTCAGTTCTATATGAAATGGTTGTAAGAAACTTTCTATTCAATGCTGAAAGTATTGCTAAAATAAATTTATGAGTGAACAAGTTTATAAAGAAAAAAAGTTTTTGTAATATTTCATCAGGATGACTCTCTCCCCCTCTTCAACATTTATTATATTAATATTAACCCACATAAATATACATTAATAAAATAAATTTAAAACATATACATTTACCCAATTTCAACAAATATAAATAGGAAATATAATACATTTTCATTTAAATTGAATAAATAAATAATTGTATAGTATATATAATTATGTAATATTTCATATAAAATATTGTACATATATTTGAAAATATAAAGAATTCAACATAATTTAAAAGAATACCTTAAAAAAAAATTGTGGCTAACCCACGTATCTCTGGCATTAAAAAAGGGAATTTTCACTGCAAAAGAGGATGGAGTCCTGTCTTGATTTATCTTGCTGCTTCCTCTCATATATTCAGTGCAACTCTGAAATAGCAGTTCCTTTCTGGCCCATACACTGCACACACCGTCCCAAAATCAGTCAAAACTGGCACTGGAAATGTGTTGTTTGGTTCTTTTGCTGGCACTGACGAAAAATATAACAGTCATATAAGGAGACTTGGACTGTGTGCTGTTGGAGAGCAGGGAAAAAAGACCCAGCAAGCACCATCTGTGTTTTCAATGTGAATCATTCACAGTTCTGTATGACATACTTTTGAACAGCATTAGAGAGGCCAAATGTTCAGATATCAGGGTGTCCTGAAACCACCAGAAATGGTAATGAATTCCCACAGCATGAGAAGGGTCAGAAGCCATAGTGAATGACCAATGATACTTATAAACGACAATAACAACAGCTTAACTGGTCAAAATGTGTTTTTTTACAAACTGCCTTAAAAAATATACATGAAAATGATTTTGTTTGTAGCACAGACAGAATGGTTTTTACATAAACCCTCTAAATAAAGAACAAAATATGTTATTTAAATGCGCAATTGTTGCACTTTCTACACTGCATGATGGGAAATGTAGTGTTGCCACATAACCTGACTTTATGACTTGTGTTTTCTGGTAGTTTTTTGTGCTATTCTTCATCAACAGCCCATAAAACATGTACAAATTTAACTTGATGGCCAAAATCCATAATTAACACTTTGTTTAACCAATAACAATGTCCACCATTACACTTTAGTTAGCACTCAAAGACAATTATAACATTGTGATGGTGTTCATGTGCTGTCATCTCATAAATAGGATTATTCCGACATGATTTGATGGCAGAAATGCTGCAGTTTTGTATTGTGTTATTGACATCCCCATTCCCCACCTGCAGTTAGGCTTAAAATAAAGAGTAATCACAGTAAAACAAAGAGTGACTTTTTCGTTTTAGACATTTTTAGAGAGTTTATACACACTTAGAAACACACACACACATCAATGGCTGGACTTTGATGTAAGGTATAACCCAGACAATCTAGCCTGAAGCCAAATGTTTAGTCTCTGGTTTATAAGACTGAGTGGCTTCAGATTCTCTGGAGAGACGTCCCACAAGAACCTATTGTAATTGATGAGTTTCATTCTCTTAAACAGACAGACTTGTACTTGCACTTTATTTTATTTAAAAGTGGACAACACTAAACGAAAGTGTCCATGTACACATATATTTATAAACGTGCACAAGTGTATACACATGCATACAGTTTGCACACACACACACACAAACAATGGATGGATGGAATTAAAAAATGGATGGATGGAACTGAAAAATGAATGGATAGATGGATTAATTGATGTGATCAATGGATGGATCTCTAACTGACTATTCAGTGTCACATGCATGGTTTTTCAACATGATTTGTTTGTTTTTTACTGTCAAGATTTTCTTTGCAAGGAACACTGACTTCTGGCTTATTTCCAGCGAGAGTTTTCGTTTTTATAATTTAATTTTATTTACCTTTTTTTAAATCTCTGAAAACACTCCACAGAACTGTCCATCCTCAGAGCAGTTTGGTGCTCCCTCCATTAGCAGAGACATGCACCCAAAGACAAACATCATCATATCTCTGTGGTTAAAACAGATTTCACTGCAGACACACAGAAAAATTTCCCCTTCATCATTCACAATCGGTCTTCTCCTCCTTCACGTTCCGTCTGTCTGCGAGAAAGGCTGACTTTAGAAAGCCATTCTCATTAAATTACCTGGCAGGGCTTAATGATCAATGTTTTTAGAGCGCAGATGACGGGGTTGTTTTAGTCTGAGATATATTCCTTCCTCTCTCTTTTTATTTTAAGATATCTTACTCCCTCCGTCCTCTTTATTTCAGGATATATCACTCCCTCTCTCTCTTTATTTCTGGCTAAATCACTCTCTCCCACTCTGCTTTTCACTATCTTTATATCAGAATATATCACGACAAGGATCCTTTTCCATTTCACTCTATTATTGATAATGTAAAGGTGTGAGTTCAGTCTAGTTTGAAAGCGCAGATAAAGAATCCAGACAGTGATGCAATCTGAATGTCTCTTTTAGTCTCGTGTAGTCTGGCTTTTGAATACTGGTTGAATGTCTGGTTCAGTTTACAGTGCATTCTGGCCACAAACTGCACTATGTGTTTCATATGTTAAGCCGACAGTAAATATTTGTTTCGTTTTATTTTGTTTAGAGGTTCAATTACCTTCAATAGGTGAGCACAATGAAAAAAAATATCCAATATGGCAAACAAGGTGAGTCATAAATTAATGTTAAATTATCATTATATGTATAGTTTATAAACAAATATGCACATTTCAAATTAGCAGGGACATAATTAAAAGAAATACCCCAGCAGAAAGACTGCTTCAATTTCAATGATTTAATAAAAATATGCATAAATATATCAAATATTAAATTAATTACATATAACAATTTGATGTAATTATATATTTTTGTTAACTACACACACACACAAATTTAAATCAATTGTAAATTATAATGAATATAATATAACAATACAAAAATGGATGGATTTGGTATTGAAAAATGAATGAATGGATGGTACTTAAAAACGGATGGATGAATGGATGAAATTAAAAATGGATGGATGGTTGATGGATGGATGGAATTGAAAAAATGGATTGATGATTGATGGATGGATGGCAAGATAGAAGGAACTGAAAAATGGATAGACGAATGGATGGATGGATAAACGGAATTCAAAAATGGATGAGTGGATGGAAATAAAAAATGATGGATGGATTGATAGATGGAATTGAAAAAAAAGTCAAATAGATGGGATGAAAAATGAAAAAAAAATGGATGAATGGAATTGAAAAATGGATGAATGGATGGATGGATGTGTGATAAATGTGTGATGGATGTGAATTCAATTGGATATAAGCTGATCTGCATCATATTAGATAATTTATAATTAACAAAGTAGAATACTACTGTTACTCATATACTGCATAGAAGGTAGCTGCCTATGTAGGAGGTGAGACAGCTTACTAGTTTTTGGAGAAAAGCTTATTATGTCTCTCTAAACCCATAAATGTTTAATAAATCACAGTTCTTAGCACACATAATGCAGCATCCAAGTCTTTGACAGAAAACATTGGGCAAAAAGACAAAAAGTCACAAGTTCCTTTCTTCCATTTGCTCTTTCTGCTGGGTTACTTTTTTTGTTCTGTCCATGCTAATTTGAGAGGTGCGTGGTGTGTGTGTTTATCACAAGTAATGGCTGACTGTGTAAGTTGGCATTTACTGTCTCTTTAGTATGTGTTTTACAGGCTATTGGTAGAGTACTCTCTGGATCCTGGCATCTTCGGGTCCCCTGTCCCACTAACTACATCACACCCACCCGCCTGCGTGATGATGGAAGCGTCTGTATTCCCCAGCGATGGTGTGGGAGCCGTCCCCGCATCATGGAGCATAGTCACATTTAGAAATGCCTCTCTCTCTCCACCGTCCCACCCACATTCACTCACAACCATGTGAAAAAAGCAAAAGGTCAATGTGCAAATCATCTTTACACGGCTGAGTGTTACGCAATCCTGTTTCAGCACAGCGGCTAACCTGAAACACAGACAAACTGAACAAGATTCTGCTGTACAATGTCACAAACACAAATACTGCTACTTTAAATAGGGGACTGTAACGCTACAAACTTCATTATCTTCGGGAAGAAGGAGGCGGGAACCGGCGGACAATCATATAAGACTTTAATAATAAAAATAAACACAAAACAGCGTGGCAACCGCTCACAAACGACTGCCACGCACAAACAAAATCAAAACACTAAATAAGACCCAGGCCTGGTCCTCTTTCATCCGTCACTGTCTTTGCTCCTGTTTTATATCCTTCCATCTCCTCCGTGGGACTCGAGAACAGTAGGTCGAGCAGGTGTCGCTCATTTCCAATCACTCCACCAGCCTTGCCCCGTTCCCACAGCTCTCAGCCCTGCCCCACTCGTCACAGGGACATACAAAATGTAAGCAAAACACACTACCACAATGCTAAGCTATTGAGATCGGTCGTAGGTTGTAGGTGATGCTAAGGGTGGTTGTCAGGGTGTTACTATGAAGTTGCTAAGGTGTTCTGGATTGTTGTTTAAGTGTTCCATTGGTTTTCAAATAGTGCTAAGGAGTTTTTAAGGTGATCTTGGTGGTTGTCATTGTGTTGCTAAGAAGTTGTTAATGTGTTCTTGGCTTTTGTGAAGGTGATGCTATGGTCTACCATGTGGTTCCAGCTGATGCAATGCAGTTGCTAAGGTGTTGTGGGTGGTTGTCAAGGTGTTGCTACAGTATGCAGTTGCTAAGGTGTTGCGAGTGGTTGTCAGGTTTCGCAACAGTATGCAGTTGCTAAGGTGTTGCGGGTTGTTGTCAAGGTGTTGCTACAGTATGCAGTTGCTAAGGTGTTGTGGATGGTTGTCAAGGTGTTGCTACAGTATGCAGTTGCTAAGGTGTTGTGGGTGGTTGTCAAGGTGTTGCTACAGTATGCAGTTGCTAAGGTGTTTCCGGTGGTTGTCAAGGTGTTGCTACAGCATGCAGTTGCTAAGGTGTTGCGGGTGGTTGTCAAGGTGTTGCTACAGTATACAGTTGCTAAGGTGTTGCGAGTGGTTGTCAAGTTGTTGCTACAGTATGCAGTTGCTAAGGTGTTTCCGGTGGTTGTCAAGGTGTTGCTACAGCATGCAGTTGCTAAGGTGTTGCGAGTGGTTGTCAAGGTGTTGCTACAGTATACAGTTGCTAAGGTGTTGCGAGTGGTTGTCAAGTTGTTGCTACAGTATGCAGTTGCTAAGGTGTTTCCGGTGGTTGTCAAGGTGTTGCTACAGCATGCAGTTGCTAAGGTGTTGCGGGTGGTTGTCAAGGTGTTGCTACAGTATACAGTTGCTAAGGTGTTGCAAGTGGTTGTCAAGTTGTTGCTACAGTATGCAGTTGCTAAGGTGTTTCCGGTTGTTGTCAAGGTGTTGCTACAGCATGCAGTTGCTAAGGTGTTGTGGGTGGTTGTCAAGGTGTTGCTACAGTATGCAGTTGCTAAGGTGTTTCCGGTGGTTGTCAAGGTGTTGCTACAGCATGCAGTTGCTAAGGTGTTGCGGGTGGTTGTCAAGGTGTTGCTACAGTATACAGTTGCTAAGGTGTTGCGGGTGGTTGTCAAGTTGTTGCTACAGTATGCAGTTGCTAAGGTGTTTCCGGTGGTTGTCAAGGTGTTGCTACAGCATGCAGTTGCTAAGGTGTTGCGAATGGTTGTCAAGTTGTTGCTACAGTATGCAGTTGCTAAGGTGTTTCCGGTTGTTGTCAAGGTGTTGCTACAGTATGCAGATGCTAAGGTGTTGCGAGTGGTTGTCAGGCTGTTTCTAAGTGTTGTCTAAACTGCCTGAACTTGTTTAAGGTTTTGCAGAAAGAGTGACATATTTGACAAATTGGTTTAGGCTATTGAGGATTTGGTTCAGAGAATGGGGTTTAGTGTCTTAGTAATGTGAAAAACTGTAATTTGTGCAAGAGCCAGAAAGAAAATCTAACTATAATATCTTACACAAGTGTCAAAAGTCTTTCATCATTAGCTTTAAAAAAATATTTATTAATCTGATCAGCTTGCCCAATTTAATGCTATATATCACTGGCATAATTTCTGCTTCAAAGGTCGATTGATGATCACTAACTCCATTAAAACCAAGTGTAAATGTTTAATAGCAATGTTCCTCTCCTGTTTCTCAGCATGAGGTGATTTACTATTTCATTGACGTCTGGTGGATTTTATTGGAGTGCTGTTACTTCTGATGAGCAGAATGTCTGGAGCATGCTAATATTTGAGTCTTATTGCCATCTCAGTGTTTATGTTTGATGACTTGCGTCATTTAGTGATGACTTTGGTTCCAGGCAATCAGCAGGGGATTCAGGATAACAGACCTTTAGCCCAGTGAGTCACAGACACAGCTCCCTGCGACGCTGAACACATCAGCTCTGAGGTGCAGTGTGAGTGAGATGAATCAGCTGCCGTCGCTCTAACACATGAGAGGAGGCACTGATACAGGAGCTGTCAATCACTAGCTGAGCAATTTGACCTCATCTCTATTTCCGTTACTGTGTAAAAAACATAAACATTTGTCACACGCTCAAAGGTAGCTTTCTACAGATTGATTGACAACGGAGATTGATTGCGTGAGTGACAAATTGAACTGTTTCCATCTCTGTCAAGAGGAGATATGAAAAAGGAGGCACATAGATGTAAATCAAGTGCATGCTGGGGGATTTATGCTTGGCAATTAAGGTCAATTGCAGGTAAATTTCAGCTTTGGGAAAATTCGCTGGTGAACGGTATAGCACTGTATTTCTGTGTTTATGGAAAAGTCCAAGCTAAATGATCATCTTGATACAACAACAAAATAAAATGATTGAGATACAATTATTAGTGATGATGCACAATATTACATTTCCCCTATTTTTAGCTCAGGTGGCCATAACAGTCATCTAACATCTAATTTAATCATGAATAATTTAATGCAAAAATTAAAATCATACGGAAGTTCTAAGCGGCCATGCATTATGATTTTTTTCCCTTTTTGTTATCTCGTTATAACGACTTAATTTTCTCGTTATCTCGACATAACGAAGTTTGTTTTGTCATTATAACGACTTATTTTTCTCGTTATCTCGACATAACGAAAGTTTGTTTTCTCGTTATAACGACTTATTTTTCTCATCTCGACATAACGAAGTTTGTTCTGTCATTATAACGACTTATTTTTCTCGTTATCTTCTTTTCCTTATTACTAATCTTTATTGTTAACAGACTTGCCTGACAATATAGCATGGACAGATCCCTCTCTGCTACACTCTAAGAGTTAGAGCATGCTTATTTCAGGACAAACACAGATCACAGGTTTGATGATATTTCATCCCAGTTTATGTTTGACAGCAGGTCCCAGAAGTGACCTCATCCAGATACAGATGCTCAATGACTTAGATCATCTGTTTATCAGAACTGATGTCAGGTCTGCCTCTCTGATCCTCAGCTAATAAGCGCAGATATGTTTTTGTTTTGTTTTATTAAAGTATGAAACCACTGGGGGCTTTGTGACCATGAAAACAACAAGGAATGTAGGAGATTTAACTGAAAACTGACACAATCCACTCTTCACCATGATATGAAAGAAAATCTCAGTTTTCAAATTTTGCTATTTTTAAGAAATTCAAACAATAAATACCATTTTGTGGCTCATTAATGTTCAAGTTTACCAACATTAATCTACTCTCCTGTTTGAAACAGGCCATAAGAGCAATCATGACTCAAAAAACGATTATGTTTTGCCGGTTCATTTCTGTTATGCTATGAGCAGAGGAGATTTTGACCCCACGACGTGTGGCTGCTTTTGATTGATGGCTGTATTAAGAGTGTCACTACTGCTTTTGCTAATGGAACATCACATCGTGAGAGCCATTACTTTACCATCAGTCCCACCGGCCACCCCTCTCTTTCCCTCTATCTATCTTTCATCCACCTTTTTTCCAGCTCTTATTCATCATGCTCCTCCTTCACCATGTTTCCCACCTCCTATCAGAAGAATACTTTAAATGCTCAAAGAAGCATTCGTGCCATGTCCCGTGTGTAGATGAAATGGAGGCAGAAGTGCATGGGGTATCAGAATGTGCCACCTGGCTGGAGATGCTTATTCCCAGAATCTAGAGTGAATTTTTGTGAGGGAATAATTCCTCTCACAGATGGTGGGCTCATTTTTATCAGCACTCAATAACAGCATTGTTTTGACAGCTCCGGGTGGGAGATTATTCCACACCACACAATCAGCACCTATAATCTGGGATATCAGTCAAACGCGCCTCTTAAAGAGGTTTATCAAAGCACACTGGGTCTGAAACAGTTACTGAAATCTCACCAAACGCAGTCAGCAAATCATAAATGGAGACAATCATACAATGATATCATTTGTGGTTTTAATACACACACACACACAAAAGCTTATTTCTGTGATGGATTGAAAAAAAAATCTATATAATATATATATTCTATAAAAATATATAATATATTTAACAATTTATATCTCAAAATTCAGACTATTTCTCACAAGTCAGAAAATTCAGAATTGTAGAAAATTAAAAGAAGTCTGTATTTCCGAGAAGAAAAATTTTATACAGAAAACTTATTATTGCAAGAAAAAAAATAGCTTTATTATTATTATTATTATTATTATTATTATTATTATTATTATGTGGTATTATTAGTATTATTTTTATCCCCTCTTGCAATTGCAAGTTTATTTCTCAAAATTATATATCTGGCAATTTGGACTTTTCTTTTTCTCAGAGACTTTTTGTTTATTATTAACATGTTTATTGTTGCATACCTCTCATATTTCTGAGATTATATCTTCTAGTTCTAAGTTTATGTCTCAGAAATGCAAGAAAGAAAGAAAAAACATTTTGAGAAAAAAAAATCTGACTTTTGAGATAAAAAGCTGCAGTCTTTATGAAAGCTTATATAAAGAGTAGTTATTATGTATTTTATTCAAAGATATATATATATATATATATATATATATATATATATATATATATATATATATATATATATATATATATATATATATATATTTATAACAAAAACTTCTATATACATACAACACCTGAATGACTGAATGAGACTCTTAACCAAAATTTTCAGTATTTAATATTTCTATAACCTAGAATACAATGTGCTCAACTTGACCTATTACTTCCAGTTTGATAAATTATGAGGAACGAGTGTAAACAACACTCGTTGTAAAAAGATTTACATTTTCTTGAATTATAATTCAATCAAACTGCAAGATGTGTGATTTTTTTTTAATGCAAAATAACCATGTTCAAACATAACTCGATGCCACTCGCTAAATTAAAACATATAATAAAATAAATTCATGAAACAACAACTGTTTAAATATTTACTGTTGCATACTATCACATATGCTACATCACATACTATTTTTTTTAAATAGCAGCTGGAAACAATGTATACACAGTATGCATGCAATATATAAACCGTATGCTAGTATTTCAATATCCCACAATTCAATGCATTTCACTTGACCTTTAATTTCCAGTGTGTATTTTCTTTTACACAAAATTGGAGTACACAGAATTGAAGTGTAAAATTCATTTTCATGTTGAAAACTGGGCTCCTGCACTACAATAAGAATACTACAATTCTGCATGCTAGAATTTTTTATAATTGTATACAGCATGCTATTTGTTTGCAAGCTATAAATCGTAGGCATTATACAGTATATACACCCCACCTTAAGCAGTATGCAAGAAGTACATCACATTCCGAACACAGCAACACACACACTTTTAACTAAGCCAATAGTTTAGCATCCCAGACACACTGCTGTTAGAGACATTGGCTCTTGTGATGTGATGAGTGTCAGCAAATGGTGAGTCTGATATTCTTAATGCAAGTGTTGCTGCAGAGCTCATAAATTAGATTCAAGCCTAAAGCCATGCAGCCGAGCCAACTTCATTTGCAAAGTGCAGGTGATAAAGATAGACACACACAGACTCCTGCGCACGCTGTCTCCTACATTTTTCTTTCTCCCTCTCAGACACGCACATACACACACACTTTAACAGAATCTGGACGTCCCGTGAGTGACACAGGCTCCTGTGCAAGAACTGATTTCTCATAAATTAAATAGCAAAGGCAGACATGACAACATGATTTTTCATTTCTATGACCTCTGACTAAAACTGAATGCGGAATGTTTTTACTGTCAAAAAATCTTACATCTTACATGCATACTTACAGCTTTCCCTTTCCAGATATTAAAGCAGTCCTTTCACAACATTTTCACTTAGAAATAGTTCCCCCCAAAATGAGAATTTGTCAAAAATCTAAGTTGTAGATAAGTTTGTTTTGGAGAAATTTAGCATTATGTCACTTGATCGGCAATGAACATTTACAGTGAATGGGTGCCGTCAGAATTAGAATCGAAACAGCTGATAAAAACGTCACAATAATTCACAAGCAATCCACACCTCTCCAGTCCATCAATTAATGGCTTGTGAAGTGAAAAGCTGTGCGTTTGTAAGTAACAAACCCGTCTTTATGACGTTTTTAACTTCAAACTGTTGTTCCGTGTTCCTTTCTCCAGTGAAATGTTGTCTCGTCTGAATCAGCGGAGAAAAATGCACAGATCAAGCACCATTTAAAAGCAAAAACAGTCCAAAGCAAACATGTCGAAACAAATATGTCACTGGATTTTGATGTTAGAAATCAACAGGGGACGGCCTTTTCAGTGGATAAAGCCTGTTTGTGGATTATGGACTCATATTTTGGCCAGATGTCATGGCTTTAAGTTCTAACACCTTACTAAAGGATTTGTTTCTTATAAACTCACAGCTTTTCACTTCACAAGACATTATCTCATGGACTGGAGTTGTGTGGATTAGTTGTGGAATATTGTGATGTTTTTATCAGCTGATTGGACTCTCATTGTGACGGCACCCATTCACTGCAGAGGAATCACTGTTGAGCAGATTCTCCAAATCTGTTACAAAGAAGAAATTAACCCTTGGATTGGCCTCAGAGTGAGTAAACTTTTAGCATGTGATTATTTATTTTCATTTTTAAGGCTTTTGGGTCATTCTACATATGCATACTTGTTATAATTGGTTCTCAGAACATTTTAAAACAATTTTCCGCAACACTTAACAGCAACCAAAACAACATTGAGAAATGTTAAAGAAACGCTGTGCTTGCTTGAGTATGACTAGATTATTTTTCACTGATAAAATGTTCTAATCCTTTATCCCGTTTTACACACACATACACACATGAAAACATTACACTCATAGCGAGTGCAGAAGCTGTGCCACTGTTTTGTAAATTTATTCCTCACTGTTTATATAAAGTGTCAAGAATCATTCTTGTAAATGGAGCATTTTTTTTTCTGTACCACAAATGATTTCCACACAGCCAAAACAAGAGCGTAGGGAAAGACAGAGACAGATATCGAGAGTGAGCGTTGGGTTAGAAGGCGAGTCTGGCATTATTCTAGTTGAGCGATCGAGTGACACACTGCACTGCATCATTCCCACAGAGCATCCTGGGTAATTTACTGCTTTTGTATCCATGCATGTGTTTAAGGCCATTTTGTTGGTTTCAGTTTTGATTTATGGCCTTAGCTTTGGCCTTTTAGCAGCTGGGAATGAATTAAAGTTTGATTTGCATACATTTGCTGTTAATTTTCTGCCTGTGAAAGCTTTTGTCTCAGTGCCTGCGTGTTTCCACACTCTACATAAATACAATAGAAGGTTGCTGGAATCTCTCTAAAGCTGATATCAGTCCCACAGCACCGTCAGACCCTTTTACCTCTAATATTAAACGCTTATGTAAGACTCCATAAATAGTTCAATGCTAAATCTGGTATAAAATGGGTCAGTAGAGTCTTAGGAAAAATCAATGGAAAATACAAACCTCTCTCATTCACACACACACACACACACACTTTTTTAAAACCATAATATTCAAGTAAACAGTCAGTGATTAAATTATAAGAAACTAATAAAGAATAAGAAACTAATAAGCTATAGGACAAAAAAAAACTTCAAGAAGAACAGATAAATAAGAAATGCTACATACATTGTATAAAGTAATCAAATGTATGAAAAAAACTGCATATTCTTCACTGTGTAAATGAAATACATAATGATAGACAGCTTGAATATTGGACTGCTGTCACTTTAAGAGCCAATATACTGTTACACCTGTTTTCGTTCTCATCTGTTTGCTTTAATTTAAGACTCTAATTACTGTGTTTACAGGATACTTGCAAAGACCACCATTTTTAACCATTCAATGCCTATAAAAAGCTGTAATAAATAACTCAGTGTGTGTGTGTGGTTTTTATGCATTTTTTGTAATATTTAGATTTTTATTAAATTAATATTTTGTTATATTCTTATAATAAATTATAGTTTTTTGTAAATAATTGTATTTTTAATTAAATAAAATTATAAATATTTTTTTAATTTCACTCGATTTTTTGTGACACTTATTTACACATAATTTATATTATATTTTTAAATAAAATATTGTATTGTTTTTTTGCTCGATTCTGTTTTCATGTTATTCTCTGTGGCACATTTTATAAAATTTTATATTTTTTATGCTTTTATTTATTTATTGTATTAATGTTTTATTTAAAAAATATGTATTTATTAATTTAGCACCTTTTTTCCTGTAACTTTGTTTGTGGTCTGGATGCTTAAGAATAAAGGGTAAATAACACAACAATTCTCTTGTGATTTGCCATTAGTGATCTAGCAAGAACAAATGCATGTTTGCCCTCTAGTAGCACTTCTCTCTTTCTCCCTCTCTTTTGTTTATCGTGCAGTTTTTTCACATAGTGGAGGTTTAAGAGCAGTTACCCCCATGGGCACGCTTGCTGCACAAACATCATGAGTGATATCCTTGTGTGGCATCACAACAGACACACTCTCCTCTGTTCCACATCGTCAAAGCCTGTACTATACAAGCACGAGGTCCAAACATTGCAACATCATGTCCAGCCACACAGCTCTCATTCAAACCCTTTTCAATCCATCACACTGTTGAAGTCTGCATGAAGGTTTTGTGTTCTCAGGGTTACGGCACACTGGCTCCATTTAGACTCGCTGAAACTCGTGTCAGTAAACTTCTCCAACATGGAGAGGGCAGTTCTGTCTGGTTCTGTGGGGACCAGGAGCCCTGAGAGGGGGAATCGAAGTTTATTTCACATGCAGAACTGGGCTGGGTGGACCAGACTAAGCAGGAAGTCAATCAGCCCTGCTTGATATTGGGTTTATTTACACAATGGGCAAGCGGAGGGATGGTGTTGAAGAAATGTGAGAGGTGGAAGAAAGGAAAAGGAAGAGCACATGCTTTTGGTTTGGGCGAGATTTGATCTGAATAGTGGCTAGAAATCGATGACAGAATTCTCATTCTTTGGTGAACTGTCTCTTTAAGACAAGAGGAAACCCACACGAACTCCAGCATGTATTCAGTCGAATCAAAATGAACCACTATCAGAAGTGTATTTACATGCGGATCCAGATAAACCACAGGGCATTCTGTCTGCTACCTCGCAGAGCAGATCTGGCCTTGGAGGAATTCAGTTATGTGGTACTTTACGTACTGTATAGCACATTCTGAGTCAACTAGAGAAGCGGGAGCTGCTGCATTATTAAATTAAATTTGAATTCAACCTTCAACCTTCTGCCGCTTACTTTGACATATGTCACATGTAAATCAGAGCACCGTTTCTTTATCAAGAGCTTTCGATAACCTTAAACTACTAACCTCAACTTGTTATGAACAATGGATGATTTAATACAGTTGCATAGGCAGACATGACACAAATTATGACATACAGTCTTTTTTTCCTTATTGAAAGCAACAACAACATCAACAACAAAAGGATTTGACCGCTATCAGTGCATAGCTGCCTTCCCCCGCTTGTGTTTTTTTAATATTATTATTTTATAATAAAATAATAAACAATAATAAAAAATTTAATAATATTTATTTTTCACATTTTATGGAAAATTATTAAAAAATAAATAAATAATTTAAAAAAAATATTTTTAATGAAAAATAAGCTATAACATTTAAATACAAAAATAAATTTAGCTTTATGAAATATTACATTGGTTGAAATATTTGAATATATATAGAATATTATTTTTTAAATTAAATTTATTGTTTATGTTTGACGAAATTAAACATTATTTTATAAAAAATAATAACATTGTTTAAAAAATGTATATAGGGAAATTCATAAATTATAAAATATTAAAAACATTACTAATATAATACATTATAAAACATTACTGTATAAAATAATTCATTATTTAAAAAAGTAATTACAATTTTATTATATTTGTCATTTCCTAGTGATCTAAAATATAATTTTTTTATTAAATGTATTTATTTATATTTTATCTGATTAAATTATTTTAATCAAAAATTGCATTTTATAAAAAAATTGCAGAAGATAAATATTAAAATATTACTTAAAAATATTTATTTTGTACAAAATATTTTCATTATTTAAAAAGTAATATTCACATTTTATTTTATTTCATTAACTAGTGATTTCTACTATATCAATTTTGAGTGCAATTACAAGAACTCTTCTCATTGGCAAGCAGTTTTAATATACATCTATGTGGGCGACAGTAATAGACATCAAGAACTCATGGATTATTAGGAAATAGACATCTGTGATTTATCGCTTCTTGCTTTATTGCATTGCCATGTGGTGCAACTGCCATTAAAACAAATACATAATAGTTGTACATGTATCCCCCACATTTCTTTTGGTGATTAAACAATGGTCACATTTTTCATAATTTAATAAGGTTTCCATAAATTAGCATATCGTTAAGAAGCTTTTCTGTCTAACCAGTGAAAGGCACAGCAACATTGTGCTTTGTTTTGTATTAATGAGACCTTTATTGCTTTAGGAACATTGTACCAAGTTACACTTGGTTTATTTCAGTGCCTTTTAGCTAAAACGTTTCGGACTTTGGCACTGGTTTCTCTGTACTCTGACTCTCTCTCTGAACATCATTCAGAGACGCTGCATTAAGAGTTTGTTCCTGTAAGACGCTCAAGGTCTCTAAATCAGACCTCTCACTCACTGTTCCTGCACTATTACAGACAGACGAGCCAAGACTCTCTTTGGCAGCATCCTCGGGTTTTTTCTCCATTACTTTAATTGCCTTTAACCTATAATCAATGTTCATACAGTGAGGGAAAGAACTAAGCATTTCTGTGTCAGTCACTTTGATTAAATTTAGTCCCAGCCGCTTTGACATGCACAGAAGCTTTCTCTGCTTGTCTTTCAAAAGTTTCTTAACACTTTGAATGAGCAAGTTATTGTAGTTAGGCAGAGGCAGTGTCCTTATTCAGCTACTGTAAATCTGCTTAAAATGTATCAGTCATTAGCTGGAAGTGAATATGTTCACGTCGGCCTTTTAGATGTTATTTACAGGGTTGGGGAAGCAACTTTGGAGCCTGCCAAGATGAGTAATAATGTGAAGAAGTTTAACTACAGTCAGATACACCACCGTTCAAAAGTTTGGGGTCAAGATCGTTTTTCTTTTTTGAAAATGTATTCAGAAAGAACTCATTAAATGGATCAAAGTGACAGTAAAACATTTATATTGTTGCTAAATATTCAGGTTTTAAATGAATGCTCTTCTATTCAACCAAGAATTCTGAACAAAATGCATCCTAAAAAAATCAAGCAGCACAACTTATTTATTCTTTTTTTTTTTTCTCAAAGGATAGGGCAATATTTGACTGAGATACAACTATTTGAAAATCTGTATTCTGAGTGTGCAAAAAAATAATAAAATAAAACAAAATATTGAGAAAATCAGCTGTAAATTTTTTTTACAACTTTTTTAAAAACTTTTTTTAAACTTTACTGTAAATTTGTCCAAATGAAGTCCTTAGCAATGCATATTATGAATAAAAAATTGTCACGGTAGGGTTTAAGAGAAACACAAAGAGAGGGTTGGATCCAAATGCAGGTAAGGGTTTTATTTAAACAGAAGGGTAAATACAAAATAAACAGTCATGAGAGACAAACAAAACCAAAAGAGGGAACCGGATGAAACGGGGAACTCGGAAGAACAAGAAGGTAGAGGAAGTCTTGGGGAACGAGAGCATGAGACACATAGGGTAAGGACTCCATAAAGACGACAGAGAAAGACAGCTCTATATAGGGAGACTAATGACTAAGGATAGTCAACACCTGTGCGATTTAATTGGAGTGCAATTACTGTGACGACATGACCAGACAAGCGGAATTAAAGTGCCTATGGTGAAGTGCCTAAGGAGAAGTGCGCTCACTAGGGGACACCCAGGAAACAGAGACTGATAGCGTGACATTACCCCCTCCCCTACGGAGCAGCTACCAGATGCTCCACCTGAAACCCCGGAAAACCCAACAGAAAAAGAGGTAGGAGGGAGGTGAAGCGGAGGCGGACTAGGGGGAGGGACGGAGGGTCAGAAAACAGAGACAAACAACCAGGTGAAAAGGAGAGACAAAGACAGGACAACCAGGTAAAATGGAAGAAAAGAGACGGAACAACCAGACGTGATGGAAAGGCAGAGACAGGAAGGTGTAACACAAAACAAGGAGTCCAGGAGGGTGGTGGACCGGCGGAAGGAAAGAGGGGAGGGACGGAGGGCCAGGTCCAACGGAGGAAAATAGAAAAAACAAAAAACAAATGAAAACAAAAACATTGGTAATTGGAAGACATTAGGTGATGCCCACCCGGGCGGAACAGAGGGCCATCACACCCATGTGGTCAACGCAGAAGCCCCCCCAGGGCGGAGCGGAAGGCCACCACCTCCACGTGGTCGCGGCCGAAGTCCCCCAGGGCGGAGCGGATGACCACCACGTGGTTGCGACCGGAGTCCCCCAGGACGGAGCGGATGACCACCACGTCCTCTTGGTCACCGCCGGAGTCCCCCAGGGCGGAGCGGATAACCACCACGTCCTCATGGTCACCGTCGGAGTCTCCCAGGGCGGAGCGGATGACCACCACGTCCTCATGGTCACCGTCGGAGTCCCCCAGGACGAAGCGGTCTCGGGCACTGCATCGGGAACGGCCTCCGGCACCGCATCGGGAACGGTTTCGGACCCCGCCTCGGTCTCGGCCTCTGGAACAGCATCGGGCACCGCCTCGGGCTCGGGAACAGCATCGGCATCGGCCTCTGGAACAGCATCGGGCACCGCCTCGGGAACAGCATCGGCTTTGGGAACAGCATCGGCCTCGGGAACAGCATCGGGCTCCGCCTCGGCATCGGGCACCGCGTCGGTCTCGGCCTCTGGAACAGCATCGGGCACCGCGTCGGCCTCTGCATCGGGCTCCGCCTCGGGAACTGCATCGGGCACCGCGTCGGCCTCTGGAACAGCATCTGGCACCGCCTCTGCATCGGCCTCTGGAACAGCATCGGGCACCGCCTCGGGCTCGGGAACAGCATCGGCATCGGCCTCTGGAACAGCATCGGGCACCGCCTCGGGAACAGCATCGGCTTTGGGAACAGCATCGGCCTCGGGAACAGCATCGGGCACCGCCTCTGCATCGGCCTCTGGAACAGCATCGGGCACCGCCTCGGGCTCGGGAACAGCATCGGCATCGGCCTCTGGAACAGCATCGGGCACCGCCTCGGGAACAGCATCGGCTTTGGGAACAGCATCGGCCTCGGGAACAGGAACAGCATCGGCCTCGGGAACAGCATCGGCCTCCGCCTCGGGAACTGCATCGGGCACCGCCTCGGGAACTGCATCGGGCACCGCCTCGGGAACTGCATCGGGCACCGCCTCGGGAACTGCATCGGGCACCGCCTCGGGAACTGCATCGGGCACCGCCTCGGGAACTGCATCGGGCACCGCCTCGGGAACTGCATCGGGCACCGCCTCGGGAACTGCATCGGGAACTGCATCGAACACCGCCTCGGGAACTGCATCGGGCACCGCCTCGGGAATAGCATCGGGCACCGCCTCGGGAACTGCATCGGGCACCGCCTCGGGAACTGCATCGGGCACCGCCTCGGGAATAGCATCGGGCACCGCCTCGGGAACAGCATCGGGCACCGCCTCGGGAACAGCATCGGGCACCGCCTCGGGAACAGCCTCGGGAACTGCATCGAGCACCGCCTCGGGAACTGCATCGGGCACCGCCTCGGGAACAGCATCGGGCACCGCCTCGGGAACAGCATCGGGCACCGCCTCGGGAACAGCATCGGGCACCGCCTCGGGAACAGCATCGGGCACCGCCTCGGGAACTGCATCGGGCACCGCCTCGGGAACTGCATCGGGCACCTCCTCGTGAACAGCCTCGGGAACTGCATCGAGCACCGCCTCGGGAACTGCATCGGGCACCGCCTCGGGAACAGCATCGGGCACCGCCTCGGGAACAGCCTCGGCCTCTCGAACAGCATCGAGCACCTCCTCGGGAACAGTCTTGGCCACAGCATCGGGCACCGCCTCGGGAACAGCCTCGGCCTCTCGAACAGCATCGAGCACCTCCTCGGGAACAGCCTCGGCCTCGGGAACAGCATCGGGCACCGCCTCGGGAACAGCATCGGGCACCGCCTCGGGAACAGCATCGGGCACCGCCTCGGGAACAGCATCGGGCACCGCCTCGGGAACTGCATCGGGCACCGCCTCGGGAACTGCATCGGGCACCGCCTCGGGAACAGCATCGGGCACCTCCTCGGGAACAGCCTCGGGAACGGCATCGGGCACCGCCTCGGGAACTGCATCGGGCACCGCCTCGGGAACTGCATCGGGCACCGCCTCGGGAACTGCATCGGGCACCGCCACGGGAACAGCCTCGGGAACTGCATCGGGCACCGCCTCGGGAACAGCATCGGGCACCGCCTCGGGAACAGCATCGGGCACCGCCTCGGGAACAGCATCGGGCACCGCCTCGGGAACAGCATCGGGCACCGCCTCGGGAACAGCATCGGGCACCGCCTCGGGAACTGCATCGGGCACCGCCTCGGGAACAGCATCGGGAACTGCATCGGGCACCTCCTCGGGAACAGCCTCGGGAACTGCATCGAGCACCGCCTCGGGAACTGCATCGGGCACCGCCTCGGGAACAGCCTCGGCCTCGGGAACAGCCTCGGTCACCGCCTCGGCCTCCGGAACAGCAGCGGGCACCGCCTCGGTCTCCGGAACAGCAGCGGGCACCGCATCGGGAACAGCCTCAGCCACCGCCTCCGGAACAGCAGCGGGCACCGCATCGGGAATGGCCTCATGGATGGCAGCGGCCCGCTCGGGAACGTTCTCCGGGTCCTGAGGAACAGTAGCTGCCTGTCTCCTCCTCCGCCCTCTACGATGGAGAATCGGTGTCGTTGAGTCAGCCATCTTGTGCTGTGGTGCTGGGCTGGCAGCCATCTTGGGCTGTGGCGCTGGGCTGGCGGCCATCTTGGGCTGTGGCGCTAGGCTGGCGGCCATCTTGGGCTGTGGTGCTGGGCTGGCAGCCATCTTGGGCTGTGGCGCTGGGCTGGCGGCCATCTTGGGCTGTGGCGCTAGGCTGGCGGCCATCTTGGGCTGTGGCGCTAGGCTGGCGGCCATCTTGGGCTGTGGCGCTAGGCTGGCGGCCATCTTGTGCTGTGGGGCTGGGCTGGCGGCCATCTTGGGTTGTGGGGCTGGGCTGGCGGCCATCCTGTGCTGTGGGGTTGGGGTGGCGGCCATCTTGTGCTGTGGGGCTGAGCTGGCAGCCATTTGGTGCCGCTGCACAGGACTGGCGGCCATCTGGTACCACGGCTCTGGCTCAGCCGATCTGCATCTCCCCTCTCCTCTCGGGACATCCTGGGGAAATGGCAGCCCCCATCCGAATCTCGGTTCGATGGGAGGCCACAGTGGCGATCGCTGCCGGACCTCCTCTCGACCGCTTGCTCCGGAGCGACCTCCCCTGGTCCCCCGGAACACCACTAGGCGAGAGCCCTCAAAACCATTTCGCTTGCTGGCTGATGAAGACATGGCAGCAGACATACCGCTGGATCCTTGATTGATGGAGTCCTTCTGTCACGGTAGGGTTTAAGAGAAACACAAAGAGAGGGTTGGATCCAAATGCAGGTAAGGGTTTTATTTAAACAGAAGGGTAAATACAAAATAAACAGTCATGAGAGACAAACAAAACCAAAAGAGGGAACCGGATGAAACGGGGAACTCGGAAGAACAAGAAGGTAGAGGAAGTCTTGGGGAACGAGAGCATGAGACACATAGGGTAAGGACTCCATAAAGACGACAGAGAAAGACAGCTCTATATAGGGAGACTAATGACTAAGGATAGTCAACACCTGTGCGATTTAATTGGAGTGCAATTACTGTGACGACATGACCAGACAAGCGGAATTAAAGTGCCTATGGTGAAGTGCCTAAGGAGAAGTGCGCTCACTAGGGGACACCCAGGAAACAGAGACTGATAGCGTGACAAAAATATATATTTTGATATATTTAGAGTAGGAAATTTCAACAAAAATAGCTTTTGAATGGTATAGTGTATATTTATATTTTTCATAATTTATTTATTTAGAAAGAATCTGTTTTGCTCTGCCCCCAAAACAAGAGTGTTCATTCATTTAACAATCTCATTTAGGGTGACAGCATTAGACTTGAATACACCCAAACAAACTGATTCTTTAGAAAGAAACAAACGATTCACTAGAATGATTCAGACCGATGCTATATATGAGAGAGAAGATAATTTAGAACGAAAGATTCACTAGAGTGAATCTGATGTTCAGTGCTACATAAAAGGCAGAGGAGAACTGTTTAGAATGATTTGTTCAATAACAAATTATTCATTATAATTATTTTTATTTTCAGTAAAAACTGTATGTGAATTAAAATGACATTAATTAGTGACATGGGTGACATTAAATATGACGTTTAGTGAAAAAGTACTCCCACTCTGCTGATTAATATATAGAAATTAGTAGAATTGCTACTTTTAGTTATAGACTATAAGAGACAGAAAGCATTGGGTCCTCACTCCTGCATAGTCAGGAGAATAAGAAACCAGTGGAACAGAGAGAGAGTGTGTTATGAGCTCAGAGTTAAAGACGAAACACTCACGCAGTGCCGTCCATCTGGTCTGCTTGGTCAGTACCGGTTTGTTGCCCAATGGAGGTGAGAAAACATCCAAAGAGTAAGCAAACATGCATTCACACACAAACATGCACATGCACTTGCATCTGAGGTAAGGTAATATTTCCAACAAGATGTCCAAAACTCAGAACCTAATAGTGATTCCAGTGACCTTTGAAACTGAGCATCATTTTGAGGGTGCTAGCTCGTGTAATGCCAAGTGACGGTCAGTAAAACCTTAGCTCAGGTTCTTTTGTTGACAACTGGTCATAGAACTGCAAAAAAAGAAATCACCTCATCATAACAAGTCATTTTGCACAGATGCATAATCGGTGTTAGGCAGTAATTAACTAATAGTACTGAGACAACCAACTTACAAAATAGTGAATTACCAGCAACCTTTTCTAACAAAAATCAGCATTGGATAACAGAATGCTACTTTATTAGCTTTGATGTCACATTACATTACACAAACAACTTTATAGCAAAGCAAACTGAATAATTAAATGCACTCTGAAGGCTGAAATACCTTCTCTTCTCAAATGTTGCATTAGCTCCAGTTCAAAATTTAGAATTAGTTTACCCAAAACGGATTTTCTCACACACACATGCACGCACGCACACACACACATACACACACACACACACACACACACACACACACACACATATACAGTATATATATATATACATACATGACTTAAAGTAAAAAAAAAATGAGGCATTTCATTGAATTGTCTTGTGCTGGAAAAATAACCCTTTTTTCTTGTAGGCTTTGTAACTTCACAGACTGTTTACGCGTATTTACACAAAAGTCTATATTATACACTAAAGGAACGGTGAAATCAAAAAAGCATAATAGGTGCCATGTAATAATAATACAATAAAGCCAACAAAAGTAATAGAACATTTAGCAAAAAGGATGAAGTAACAGAAAAAGAAAAAACCTGGCGAAATTAGTTGCATCAGAGGGAGAATTTTGAGAGAAACAGCCAGAACATTATCAACCATTGATCACATAGAGAGAAAGAGGTAAAGATTGCCAGCTATCTCCGGTGAGAGAGAGAAAGAGAAAGATTACCAATTCAGAGAGAGATCTTTGGCTGATAGAATCTGAGACAGATGAAAAGAAAGAGGACAGCTAGAGGCTGAGATGAAGTACGAAAACGAAGATATAAGAGGAGAAGATGAGTGTTAGAGAAATACAGAAAGAGTGAACTCAGAAACTAAAAGCATAAAAGGAATGAGGAGTACAAGAAGGGGAGAGAAAATTGAAGAATGGGAAAAAAGAGGAGAAAGACAAGTAGGTGTGCAGAAAATCTTTATACTGTATGTGACAGTGTTGCTTCAAGAGTGCAAAAGAGAAAGTTTGAGCAACACTGCAGACATCAAAATAATAAAAGAAAAAATAAAATACACATTTTGCTTCCCTACTTTTGAAAAGCTTCAGACACACACACACACACACACACACACATACACACACACACATAAATGAATAGAGGAAGACACATCCAGAAAGGCTCTTGTGGTAAATTCACTACATTAGGCATTTGGCCAACATGCGCAGACAACTATTAAATAAATGAACTTATGAAATGTGCATTTATGTGGCACTGAACCCTGACAAAACAATCCAATGTCACCTAACCCTGCACACGTGAAAGAGAGAGGCACTGCAAAAAAAAAAAAAAAAAAAAAAAAAATCAAGATTATTCTTTGGATTCAAATTAACCGAGTTCAAACTTTACTCTTACTCTTAACATTAACATGAAATTATATACAGTATATTATATACAAATGTTATTTTAGACATTTAAATTGATTAAATTGTGACCAGAATTCAAACATTACGCTACATTAACTCATTTTAATAATAATACAAAAATAAAAATGCTGCAAGCAGCAAAAGTTGACGTGAGTGAACAATGAGCTCTATTAAACACACACAAACATGCACAGAAATGTAAATGTGATAATATGCATATTAAGAATATGTTCAAGGGATATGGACATGGACCACCTCGTGTGCAGACGTGGTCCGATCAGAAGGAGTCAGCTAAAGGTCTGTGTTTCAGCTGGAGTTAGAAACACGTGGATCTCTAACATGCACCAGTTCTGCTCCGACAAAAGGCCAGGACTGGCTTTCAGATATCACGTTCCTCTTAAGAAAACAACACACAGTCCTTCTGTTGCTCATTAAACTCTTGATGTCATCATGATTGTTACACTAGCCAGTCCTCCTGTCTTCTATTTGCTCCATTTCCTGTGCAGGTTTACACCGTGTCCCGACCAGATGTGCGTGATGAACCAAAAAGTGCATCCACCGCTTTCTGTAGCATTGTGCTGAGAGTCATGAGGGTGAAATATAATTCATACAAAACTGTTCTCACATAGTGGTATATTAATAAAACACATAAATACGTTTAGAAATTTGTAGGCTGTAAGATTATTATTATTATTTTTAATAATATGAATGATCACAAGGTTTGCATTTCAAAAATACTTTAGAAATCTAATACTATTTTAACACATTTTTAAATGTAATTTAATCCTGTGAAGGAAAAGCTGAATTTTCAGCATCATTACTCCAGTCTTCAGGGTCACATGATCCTTCAGAAATCATTCTAATATGCTGATTTGCTGCTCAAGAAACAAAATGCTGAAAACAGCTGTGCTGCTTAATATTTGTGTAAACGGCAATTTAATTTGTCTGATCAATTTAATTTAGCTCTCTCCTCTGGGCTTCCACATTCATCACTATTGCATTCGTCCCCACTTTTTACTATGTTATCTGCTGACAGTTAGTGGATTATGGTTTATAAAGTTGTATATATGGATATTTTCTTTACACTAACGTATCGCTTTGCTTCAGGAGGCTTTTATTCACCCCCCGGTGCCATCTGGAGTACTTTTTATGATGGATGGATATGCCTTATTTTACTTTAAAATCTGGATCACTACCCATTGCCATTATAAAGCTTGGAAGAGCCAGTACATTTTTTTTTTTTTTATACAACTCTGATTGCATTCGTCTGAAAGAAGAAAGTCATACACACCTAGGATGACTAATTACGGGGTAATTTTCATTTTTGGGTGAACGATACCTTTAAAAATCAACTAAATAAGCTGAAACTACAAAAAACGGTAACTAAAACCAACAGCCCAAGAGTGTAAACTGACAGAAACTAAACTAAACTGGAAGAAGGCCATTGAATTTTAACCTAAATGAAATCTAAGAGTCTTGGAATGGAGCACATCGTACAGAACAATAGTGCTTTTTGGAACTCAACAGCACCCTGTTCATTTTCATTGTATGGAAAAGAACTGAAATGAAGTCGTATGGGTTTGGAACACAATAAGGGTAAATAATTGATGGCAGAACTGTGGTTTTAATCAGGAAGATGCAGAGTCTCGCTGGAATTGGACGGTGTTGGCCAAGTGACAGCTGACCTTGTGAACCATTCAGCACTGACCAAATGCTCCTGTGACAGCAAACGTCTGCCGTCAGGAGGAAATGAAAACCTCCTCTCAAGGGACACACCAGCTAGGACAGGACTTCTGGGGGATTCCTAGAATACAGGGCAAAGGTGGGGGAAACATGCCAGCTGGGATTTCCTCAGAGCCAACAACGGGAGCTGGGCTGGGGGTGTGGGCTGCGTCTATGTACTTGAAGTTAAATTGATTCCAGCCTTGGAAAGCAAAGGAAATGCCATTCCTCATGCTAGATCCTTTTGTCTGGGTAAAACATCCTATACTATTGTTCTGTCTGAAGTTTTAAACTGAAACACCTGTCAGAGGCCCCTTCGGACCGAGTGTCTGCTTTCACTATATGTTTTTCCTCCAAAGTAATTAGAGAAAGCCTTTTGGTCTGTGAGTAAGTATGAAAAATAAGTGCAGAACTGGGGTATTGTTCAGCAGAAATGCTCTTGTTTTCCTAATCGAGGATAATCGGAAGGAAGCCAGAATATATTTTGCTCTGCTGACGGGGTGTGTCCTGGCTCAGGGAAATGAGTTTCCATAAGATACAACCTGGTTCCTCCTCAAACACCGTTGTGTTTGCAACCTCAAGCTGGCCAAATCCATCATAACCTTTTCATTGAAGACGGTGGGGGTTGATTTCCATCCTGTTCGTGCTTAGCGTTGCATGCCAGTGAAAAACGAATAAAGCACTCATGCGCCGTCCATCGCCTCTGAGATGTTTCCTTCTGCATGTCACTGTCGGGTTCCCTTGGAATTTATGCCTCGACCTCCTGTCCGCCCCAGTCGCCCACAGATACATACATACACATGTACACATAGACTAATGAAACACACGTGACAAAACACTCCATATGCTCTATAAACATGCACTCAGCACTTTTACAAAAAAACATTTCCAGCCGTAAAATCACATGTGAAAGTCAACATTCCTCTCCACAGGTGGGCTCCCTTTCTTTTGAAGTGAAACTACACTACTTTGTCAATATCTACCGAGCCTTATTTCTAACCTTCAAAAGCTATATGTGACTTTTGTGGCTGTATAGTTCATTGAAATAAAACGGAAATTGTGATATGGCCTTGTGTGCACCAACCATCTTCCCAAACTTGTAATGAGAAGTCAGTGCTTATAAACCAGCTGTTGTCAACAAAAGAGAAGTCATTAAAACAAATTAAGACTATATAATAAAAACTTGGTGGTTTGAAAATTAAGGCAATTGTCACACAAAGCTAAAGGTGCTTTTGCGCAGTTTTTCAATCTTAAAAGTGCCCATGACCATTTACTGTAATTGCATGTAAAAGAGTAACCAATATATTATTCGTAATATCTAAATTTGTCTTTTGGAGGTTAGTAAATAATGAAAAAATAAAAAATTTTATGTCAACTATTCCTTTAAGTCACAGTAATGTAGAAATGGTCTTAATTCTATTTATTATCATGCAGAGTTGTGCCAGGAGCTACAGATGGTCGGAGAATGATAGAAAGAGGTGGAAAGGATCAGAGGAGTGGGAGGAGAGTTGTTGGCAGAAAAAGAGACAGAGTTCAGCCGTTGATGAAAGATCCGCAGAGCGAGATTGATCGATCTAGACTAAAGTCCCAGGATTGGGAAGATGCCAGCACTCAGAAAAGTCTACGATAGACTTTAATAAATGATTCCTGATGGACTTTTGCCTTCCATTTAGGTCGATTAGGTCCAATGCTGGGCTTGTATGTTTTAACTTACAGTTAAATCAGGTTATTTGTGCTAACTATAGCATAATGAGTCCGAAATTAACATTACAAAATTACCAGAGTAAGTGTGCACAATTGCTTCCTTTAGAGCTAGTTTTATAAAAGTCTTCCGAGGTCTTGCAAACACAGAATTCCCTATTGCTCCAAAAGGAAGAACAAGGGAAGAACAAGGCTAATCTGTTCCATTCCAGGAATGTAGTGTTTAGAAATGGATATTACATGTTCAGCACTCCTGATGGAGTCCATCCAAACTGCTTTTGAGTCTGAGCCCAGCTGTCTACCGGCACAAACCGTACTGGCTTCATTGAAAGCTGATGACTGATCACTAGCGGTCAATAATCTAGTGCAGACAGGACTGAATGGGTTCTTTTAATTTGCCTTAAAAGTATCTAGTAATCGAGTTCCCAATGCTGCATTGAGCATTGCATGAAAATGCTAACTCTACGTCTGCTCTTGTCTGGAGGGCTTTATTGCAGTACTATAGGTCATTCTGATAAATGCATCTATTGGGAAGCAGCCAAGACTCCACAGTCCATGAGTGTCCCACTATTTACCTTTTTTGAAGTATGAGGCTTTTGGATAGCAAAGTTTGTATTTGTTTTTATATCATGACACAAAATGAGTGTTTGACATACTTTGTGCTTACTAGGTAGCAGGTAAATATATATATACTGGCAGTAACAATGGCACACAATGGGTACAATTCAAAGAGAACACACATGCAAAATGCATACTTTGAAAATCCTGTAATTGCTTTGGATAAAAGCATCAACTAAAAGACAAATTTGCAATTAGCGTCTACACAAACACCTGAGTATGCAGTTAACTTCACCTTATTTGCTAAGTCCGCATGTAAAACAGCACTAATTATTCATCTGTTGACTATAAATGGGCTAAGTACATATGGGCAGGGTTTAGACAGGAAGAACCACTGCAACATCTTGTAAGGTCTTGCTTCATTAGCAGGTACAGTATATTATGTGCTAATGAGAAAGCAGCACTTTTAGGTGATCTCTGTCATAAATTGCAGACTAAGACATTGTTTCAGACTGATTAACTTTGTCTTGCTACATGGTGCAAATGAATCAAGATGGTATTGCATGCTTTGTGCTCTCTTTCAAGTTGTGTGTATGAACTGAATTCCATATTCAGATTTTCTTTATTCTTATTCATGTTTGTGAAACGCAGGTATACAGCACAAACAGTGTAGTCCGATTCACAAACAGTGACTCAGTTTAATGAACTCACTGATTCATTCAGATGGATTACTGAATTGACTGAATCTGACTCACTGTGTCTGATGTAAGTATTTACATTACGAATGACTGGTTATACAGAAGAAGAAGAAATTTAGTGCTTGTGCCTTTTCAGAAGCAAGTTACTATACAAGGAAATTAAATTGTGCAATTAAAAAAAGAAAAAAAAACTTGCCTGAAAGAAATGAAATAAATGCTTTAAAAAATGTTGTTTATTGTTAGTTCCTGATGCATAATATAAGGTCCACCAACTGATTAACCTGCTATTGTAAAATTTTACCATTTACTTATTGACTAGGTTTCATTGTAATATTGTTGTAATACAAAATGTAAAACATTGCAATGACTTTTTTTTAAAGTTAAACATTTTGTTAATTAAAATTCATTTGAAATCAGATAAACTTAAATTAGCCTCCTTAAGATAGTAACTTGTGAATGTACAACAGTACGAATTAACAAAGCTAAACCTAATACCATTGATGCATGACAATGTTTTTCTTCTAACATTTTGTAATATATAAAGGAATTACCATATATTTTTTTTCGCCCTCTCTTTATGATTGTGAATTATTGTTAATATGTCTGTTGCTGCCCCTTCCCTGTTTGTTTGTTTGTTTGTTTATTTATTTGAATGGATTTTATTTTGTTAATATAAAAATAAAAATCCACGAACCTTTTTAAAGACTATTGTGATATTGTAATCTTAAGTCGCTGGGGTATAGCAACAGCCAAAAAAAAAAAAAAAAAAGTCAAAATTATTGATTTACCTTTATGCCAAAAATCATTAGGATGTTAAGTAAAGATTGTGTTCCATGAAGATATTTAGTAAATTTCCTACTGCAGCTATATTAAAACTTAATTTTTGATTAGTAATATGCATTGCTAAAAATTCATTTGGACAAATTCAAAGGTGATTTTCTCAGTATTTATTTATTTTTATTTTTTGCACCCTCAGATTCCAGATTTTCAAATAGTTGTATCTCAGCCAGATATTGCCAGATAATATTGTCTTATTTATTCCGCTTTCATATGATGTATAAATCTCAATTTTCGAAAAACTGACACTTAAGTGGTCCAGGGTCATATATATTCTTATATTGCCCAATTATAGTTTTACTCGAACATCTAAGGTAAGGCATAAAGACTTTTCCAAATCTCTCTTATCTCATGTGCACATATAGGAAGTCCTAATAAACTATGCACGTTTAGCAGGCAGACCACATACTACACGTCTGATGCCACATGACACCCAACAATGGTGGAGTCAGTGGAAAACAGCACTAGCTACCCAGACAAGTAACCTTGAGAGGAAACCACTAATATTTCTCTTTCGTCCTCCCCACCTGCTTTATTTCAAGGAATTCGCTTTGTACTTTACACAGGACCACAACACCTGACACCTTCACCGTCTTACTACACCTGCATGAACAGAAAACCTCCTTTAAGTCACCTTTACTTCACTCTTCAGGTAAAATAGAAGCACATATGAGAAAACCACACTTGTTGAATGTTTCCCAACTCACTGTGCTGGCATGCCTGCTTTCAGAGAGAACAATACACATTTATTTCCTTCTATCAGACCAGCACTGCAGGCAATGGTTTAAAATGTCTTTTTATTGCAAATTGAGTCAGCATCCATAAACCTTCACATCCTCTCAGAGCAAAACATCAGCAGGATAGTCAGAGTATTTTTATTAATGATGAAAGATCGTGCAGCACTTACTGTCTCTGCAGAAATTGCCAGGGGTGCAGGACAGTAACTGCTCGATTAAATGGTTGTATTTCCATGAACGCATCTGAGCTTTATGATCACCAGATCACCGTCTAGAGTCCTTAACGGATATGAGAAGAGGTTTCAGGGTTGTGATGCAGAAATAAGAGCCTGGATAAATCAAAAGTATGACAAAAAATATAGAAAGACGTTAAGTGAAAGTAAACTTTTTGAGGCCTTATTCACTGTTATGCTAAACACAACACTTCCTACAAAAGAGTATTCTGGTCAGAGCTTTATTTTAGCTACATTTCACCTCTTCTTATCTAGCATTTTATAATATAAAAATTGATAGTTAACCCAAATCATAATCATCATTTACTCCCCCTCAAGTTGTTTCAAACCTTCACTGTAAAAATTAATTTGACTTTAATGGTAAAAAAAAACTGTGAAAATGCTAACCTGTTAAAAGGTTAACGGTAATTGCCAGTAAAAATTTACAGGAAAAACCCGTAAACTGACATTCCCAGAATTCTCTGCACTGCATTTCAAATTTTATTTGAATTTGATATTTTTTGTTTGCAATAACTATGTTTCATCTAATTTTTCTTCTTAGCTGTTATGTTTATTTGGGTTGTATGTTACATATAATGTTTATTGCATATTTCGATTTAATGATTCTCACCATGATGGTGTTTAGTGCTTGTGTGAATGACACTGTGCACCTTCTATGTATCTTATTATTTAAAAGCTGCTTGTGATGGGCCTTGTTTCATCATGTGTCTTTCTCATCCACCTGCTTTTGGTGGTTACCATTGTATAACAAACTGGTACAAAACAGATTTCAGTACTTCAATAAGTTGGTATATTAATATTACGTTAGTTAAATCACGGTATTAAACTGTAAATTTAAGGTAAAACCGTTAAACCTAAAACGGTGTTACCGTATTTCTTAAGGTATAATTCTGGCAACCACATCTGCCGGTTTTTTAGCGTATATTTTACAGATTATTTTTTACAGTGTTGAATACAAAAGAAAATATTTTTAACCAAACATTTACTGGTTGCCATTCTAGATTTGTTTTTTCTATAATATCGAAATCAATGACTACACCTTGGTTGGTTACCAATATTCATCAAAACACTCCTCTTGATTGGACGGTCCCATTAAGTATATCCAGCTTTGTTGAGACCTACAAGTCTGCTACATTTTAAGACCCTAGAATCCAAACCAATGTAGTGAGCAGATGAAACGTGCTTCATCTGCCTCGGCTTGAATTTGTGGGGAGTAATTCGCATCAAAGCGTCTTTTACAACCAATGCAATAGCACTCCAGGGCATCTGTGTGATTATCTCTCAGTTTCATAAACTATTTCTCTAAACTCATAGACTTTTTATTGTGTTTTTATTACTTTTAAGACAAATACACTGCTTTCTTTTACCAGGGGAACACAAGTCCTGCAAATAGCGCATTTGCTTCAGACGATGGCTTTTCAAGGGCTTTTTGATGAAGTGATCATACATGTGTTTGTTTCTTCAGCAACAGACAGTATTTGGAACATCTATTTGAGCTGAAGCCGTGTGGTCCATCAGGTTACGATTCTGTTCTGATTTTGGAGTTTCGTAAAAACAAAAGAGACTTTGCGAAGCCACCTTGTTTCTTTTTCCTTCATTATGAGACTTTGATCCTCCAACGGTCATATTTCGCTGAATGACAGGGTGGAACATTGCGCTAAAAGTGCCCAGCTGTATTTACCCAAATATCCCTGTTCTCAGTCTTTTTGGGCTTAGACGAGCTGTCAGTGCTAATTTTTGGGCCATGTTTGTTTAGGTTTATCTGAGGTTTGTCTCTGGGTGTGTTTATATACAGTATGTGTGTGGTGTATCTCAGGTGTGTATGTCTGCTCTTCTGCTGTGTAAGTAAGCCAGACTGCTGTGAAATGTGCTGGCATTAATCCTCACTAATCCTTCCAGATCCATTGGGTGCCAAACCAGTGCCAGAGCCCATTACAGACATCAGTCTGACTCCGGCCATTTTGCCCCGCCCACCTGCCAAAGAAGATAGAAGATAGGCTCTGTTCCAAAACCTAGTAAGCTGCTTTGCTGCCTACAGACTATAGGAACATAACAGCATCCTTACTGAAATGGATCCACATAAGTAAGTGATTTGCAATCTTTAATACTGGGGGTTTTCTAAAACTGATGTCTGCTGCAAGTGAATACTAGTGGGTCCCTGAAAAATAATAATAATAATAAATAATAATAATAATAATAATAATAATAATAATAATAATAACAATAATTATAATAAATAAAATAGAGAAATTTTTAACAAACAAACAATTAAAAAGAATGACTTTTTCAGTTCAAAATGTTAAATTACATTATTACCGTTTAATTTTTTTCTAATCTAGTCACAAATCCTGGTTTTAATCACACTTCATTTTAACTGACAGAATTAATTAATTCATTAATATTAATATTATTTCAATGTAACTCTTAAGGGTTTATACATCTTAAAGTACTAGTTGTGGATAGAAGAGACAGTTTTAACCTAAATATATAGTGAAGAATATATATTTAAGTTAAATATATATATATAATATTTATATAATTACTTATAGTGTAAATACATCTGGAATAAAAATACATATTGCAGATATTATTTTACTCATTTTTTTCATTATATATAAGTTGACTATAAACTGTGCATTACCTAGTAGCTTATTAGAACATATTCAGACATAGTTACTTTTATAAGCTTTTGCATTTGGAATGTAGCAAGTGTTACAAAAGTTTAATTCCACTCTGAACAAACAAATTAAAATAATAATTATTTACTTAATTAAAACAATAAAATAAAAAAACTGAAATTCGAATATCATAAAAAAACAGTAAAACATAAAATAATACAATTTAAAAAACAAAAACAATTTTTTTTTTTCAGTCAAAAAATGACCATACTACTGTGGGCGGTCTGTAGGTGTGCCATCTGAGGCTCAGACTAGCCAAACATTGACCCCTTCCGTTGCATCGGCCAGCAAAACAAAAACAAAGGTAACAACTTGCTCGTATTTCTCATATTTTATACATTCATACACTCCTACACGGTCACAAAATTTTGCTCGGATCACTCAAAGTGAGGCTGATCTTTAACCCCACTAGTACTGTTTAAATGTATAGATGATGTAATGAAAACATTGTTTTTTTTTTTTAGACATCTTTTCCCTGCCAGGCACAAGAAGCACTGAGTTTTCCTTGTGTGTTGTTTGTATGTGATTTATGCTGAACTAAAACTCCATCTGGACAGCAAAGTCTCAGTGTGGGTGGAGCTTTTAGCATGAGATGTGTTAGGGAG